>NC_052481.1:7839320-7857302 GCF_009730915.1 Dioscorea cayenensis subsp. rotundata | reverse complement strand
TAGACGGGGCTTTGTTTCAAATACAGGTATCTGTGAAGAAAACATGGTATATAGTATGATTAAAAAAAAGTAGTGAGTGGCCTGAATAAAAAATAGTATTAGTGTTTTGATTCAAAATTAGTATATATTCTAAAAGGGTTATATGACTACGGTTTTGATAAAAATATAGACATCATAAACAAAGTAGTGATTGAAGTGTTTCTAATTTAAAAATAGAAGACATTCTAAAAAATAGAGGTATTCTGAAAGAAAATCAGGCTTTGGATTTCCAGAATGTTCCTAATCCGAAATAATGAGATTTTCATTGAAAAATATGAGACATTCCGAAAGTATGGGGCCTACAGCCATCATCTACAAAAAAAAAAAAAAAATATAGATTAAGATTTTGATATAAAAACAAATATTCGAAAAGAAATGTAGGATTAGTAGTTTGATTCAAAATCATAAATAGGCATATTAGGGAAATGAAAACATAGATTCAGGTTTAGACAAATATACATAAGCATCCTAAAGTCAGCCATAAGATTAGGTTTTGATTAAAATATGGCACGCATTTCTACAAGCAAAGGATTAGAGTTTTGAATGAAAAAAATAGGAGGTGTCAGTCATATGTATAGAATTAGTTTTGATTAAAAAGAGTGATGCAAAAAGAAAATATTGACGGTGTTTTATCTGCGCCAGGAGGTAATAAAAGAAAAATATAAGACGGTTTTTGGAATCATTATAGTAGGAGACTCCAAAAAGAGACTTAAAGAATGTTGTAGGGATTAGGTTTTGATTCAAAATATGTGCCATGGAGGTAAAACATAGGATTAGGTTTTGAATAAAAAAAAAAAAAAAATATGAGACATTAAGAAAAGAAATATAAGATTATTGTTTGGAATCAGAAATATTCCAAAAATATAAGATTTAGTTTTAATTATAGCTTAGGAGCCGTCTCAGAAAAAAATTAGGGATTGATTTAGATTTTCAAAAATTAGTATTCTGGAAAGAAAAATATAGTATAGACATTGACTAAAATTGAAAAATATAGTAGGACCAGTATTGTATCTAAATATAGTAGGCACTAGAAATGTCACAATTTAAGATTAGGTTTGGTTGAAAGTCGAATCCTATATTTTTAATAATTCTCTTTACTAGTACTGCTATGATAAATAGTGTATACATTCTGGAAAGAAAGAAAGGATTAGGTTTTGAAAATTAGGGGTCATTCTGAAAGAAAACATTGGTTAGGGTTTTGTTTCCAACCTGAAAACCTATGTGGCATCTCAAAAGAAATAGGATTATGAGCCTGATCAAACCCCAATCCCACAAAAAAGAAACATTGCTTTATCTGAAAATATGAGACATTCTGAAAAGAAACACAGTTAGGCCTTAATTTTAAACTTCAAATAGGGGAAGTACCCAAAAAAATTGCTGACATTCCAAAAAAGGAAATATAGGATTAGGGCCTTAATTCAAAACCAATAAACCATAATAGAACGTTGTTTTTTTTTTTTTGGATTGTCTCATTTGATCTTTACAGGATTAGGTTTTGATATTTACGGATCGAATACTATTTTTTAATCGGAAACCCCATCTGACATTTTCTTTATAAGTAATGACCTTGTGTTTCTTTCGGTAAAATAGGATCTGGATTCTAACTCAAAATTGAGGATTCAAAAAAACAAAGGATTAAGATTTTGATTAAAAAAGAGAGATATTTAAAAAATAAACATTGACTTAGATTCTTTATTGAATAATATGAAGGTCACTACAAGTAAACATAGATTATGGTTTTGTTTAAAAAAAATAGTACACATTCCGAAAAATAAAAGAAAGAATTAGGTTTTTGATTTGTGACACTCTTAAAATAGAATATAGGATTAGGGTTTTGATTAAAATATAGTAGAACTATGAAAAAGAAACATAGGATTACAGTTTTGATTGGAAGATATGAGATACTGAAAAGAAAAAAAAACATAGGATAAGGGCTGATTGAAAAATAGGAGACATCAGTAGAAAAATACTGGATTAGGTTTGGATTAAAACTACAAATAGGGATACTTAAAATAAAATATAGGATTAAGGCTTCCCAACTAAAAAATAGTGAGATTTCCATAAAACATGGATTACTGAAGTTTTGATTGAAAAATAGGAGGCATTCCAAAAAAGAAAATCCGATTATTGATTAGAAATTAACAGACATTCCCAATGAAAACATAGATTCTGCTTTGATTATAGAAATGCACATTCCAAAGAAAATAAACTGCGAGCAGGGTCTTTGGTCCACTATGAGGGATATTTACCTGAAAATAAAACATAGGATTATGTTTTGATCTGGATTGCAGCATTCTGATTGAAAACATAGGCTTAGGGTTTTCGATTCATAGTGCAGGTACATTTTGTAAAATAAAACATAAAGTATTCTAGAGTATTCAAAATCGCAAACAGGATGTCATTACGTAAAGAAATTAAAAGATTTGATATTTTTGTACAAAATAGTAGACATTCTAAAAAGAAAACATAGCATTAGGTTTTTGATTTCAAAACAAAAAACTATGAGACATTTCGAAAGTAAAACATAGGATTACTGTTTTGATTTAAAAATAGTAGACATTCCCAAAAGAAAACATAGGATTGGGGTTTTGATCGAAAAATACAAACCATTATTAAAAGAAAACATAGAGTTTTGGTTTTGATTATATGATGAGAGTCATTTAGGCATTCCAAGAAGAAACGTAGGATTAGGGTTTTAGTTAAAAAATATGAGACATTACTATAAGAAAACATACAATTAGGGTTTTGACTAAAAAATAGGAGGCATTCCAAAAAAAAATTTGGATTATGGTTTGATTGAAAAATATGAAACACTACCAAAAGAAAAACATAGTATTAGTGTTTTGATTAAAAAATAGTAGACATTAAGAAAAGAAAACTTAGGATTGGGTTTTGATTGAAAGATAATAGACATTATGAAAAGAAATTAGAAGATTAGTGTCTTGATTAAAAATTAGCAGACAATTCTATTTTAAATAAAAACATAAGATTATGGTTTTGATTAAAAAATGAGACATTCAAAAAAATAAAAATAGGATTCAAGTTTTGATTGAAAAGTATGAGACATTCCAAAAAAAATAACTTATAATAAGGGTTTTGATTAAAATCTGAAAAACAAAGATATTCTAAAAAGAAAACATAGAACTAGAGTTTTGATTGAAAAATAAAAAATACGAGACCTTCCGAAAGGAAGACAGAGTGTTTGGGTTTCGATTCAGAACAAAAAAATGGGAGACATTATGAAAAAAACTGACAAACCAAGAAGAAAACATGAGATTAGGCTTTTGATTATAAAATTGGAGCCATTTTCAGAAGAAATAATTGTATTAAGTTTTTTATTGCAAACTGAAATTCTGATTACATTTTGAAAAGAAAAAAAAAGCAGAATTTCGCAAAAGAAAACATTTTGATTGAAAAGTATATGACAATCCGAAAAGAAAACATAGGATTTGGGTTTTGATTCAAAAATAGAAGGAAACATAGGATTAGGGTTTTGATTCAAAAATAGAAGACAATCCGAAAAGAAAACATAGGATTCAGGTTTTGATTGAAAACATAAAAACATATGATTCGGGTTTTGTTTGCAAAATAGGGAGACATTCAGAAAATAAAACATATGTAATGGTTTTGTTTAAAATATATTAGGCATTCCGAAAATAAAACATAGGATTACTGTTTTGATTGAAGAATAGGAGACATTACTACAAGAAAACTTAAGATTAGTTTTTTTTATATTGAGAATAGAAAACATAGGTTACGGTTTTGATTCAAAATTGATAATAAGGAGATATTAGGAAAGAAAACATAGGATTGGAGTTTTGTTTGCAAAATAGGGGACATTTCGAAATTAAAACATAGGATTGGGGTTTTGATTCAAATATAGTAGGCATTCCAAAAAAAACAACGGATTAGGGTTTTACTTGAAAAATAGTACACATTTCAAAAAGAAAGCATAGAATTAGGGTTCTAATTGAAATATATGAGGCATTCCAAAAATAAATAAATAGGATAAGGGTTTTGATTGAAAAATATGAGACACTAAAAAAATAAAACATAGGATTAAGGTTTTGAATAAAAAAATGCACGCATTCCAAAAAAAACATAAGATTAAGGTTTTGATTAAAAAATAAGAGCCGTTCCAAAACAGAAACACAGGATCATTGTTTTGATTAAAAAATATGAGACATTAAGAAAAGAATACATACAATTCGTGCTTTGTTTGCAAAATACGAGACAATCCAAAAAAAAACATAGGATCGGGATTTTGATTCAAATATAGTAGGCATTCTGAAAAGAAAACAAAGGATTAGGGTTTTCCTTGAAAAATAAGAGACATTACTATAAGAAACCATACGGTTATTGTTTTCATTGAAAAATAAGAGACATTACTTTAAGAAATCATACGGTTATGGTTTTAATTGAAAAATAAGAGACATTACTATAAGAAATCATATGGTTATGGTTTTGATTGAAAAATAAGAGACATTACTATACGAAAAATATAGGATTAGGGTTTTGAATTGAAAATGGGAGACAATTGGAAAAGAAAATTATGGTTTTGAATGAAAAATAGGACACATTGATACTATAAAAGAATAGATTCGGGTTTTGATTAAAAACTAAAAAATAGGAGCCATTCCGAAAAGAAAACAAAGAATTAGATTTTTTTTTTTTTTGAAAAATGGGAGGCATTCCAAAAAGAAAACATAGATTATGGTTTTGATTAAAATATAGTAGGTATTCTAAAAAGAAAACATAGGATCAGGGTTTTGATTGAATAATAGCAAACATTACTATAAGAAAACATAGGGTTATTGTTTTGAATGAAAAATAGGACACATTAGTATAAGAAAATATAGGATTATGGTTTTGATTCAAAAATAGTAGACATCCCTGAAAGAAAACAAAGGATTAGGGTTTTGATTCAAATATAGTAAGCATTTTAAAAAGAAAACATGGCATTAGTGTTTTGATTGAAAAAGAAGAGACATTACTAAAAGAAAACATTGGATTAGGTTTTCGATTAAAAAATAGTAGACATTCCGAATAGAAAAAAAAGGATCAGGGTTTTTATTGAAAAATAGGAGGGATTCTGTAAACAAAATATAGGAATAGGGTTTTGGTTGAAAAATAGGAAACATTCCGAACCGAAAACACCGAATTACGGTTTTGATTAAAAATATGAGATATTAACAAAAGAAAACATAGGATGAGGATCTTGATTCAAATACAGAATGTATTACAAAAAGAAAACATAGTATTGAGATTTTGATTGAAAAATAGGAGACATTACTTTAAAAAAAATAGAATTAGGGTTTTGATTAAAAAATAAGAGACATTACTACAAGAAAACATCGGATTAGGGTTTTGAATGAAAAATGAGAGACATTAATATAAGAAAATATAGGATTAGTGTTTTTACTAAAAAATAGTAGACAGTTTGAAAAGAAAACATATGATTAGGGTTTTGACTGAAAAATATGAGACATTTTGAAAATTAAACATTGGATTAGAATTTTGATAAGAAATTACAAGACATTCCCAAAACAAAAGATAGGATTAGGGTTTTGATTAAAAAAATGAGACATTCCGTAAAGAAAACAAGGATTGGGGTTTTGATTTAAACTTGAAATATAAGACATATTTTGAAATGAAAACATAGGATTAAGATTTTGATTTAAAAATAGCAGACATTCAGAAAAGAAAATAGAGACATAGGATTAAGGGTGTGGATTCCCTTTATTTCTTTGCCCCCCAATGTAATCAACATTCTCTATAGGGGCAACAGAAGAGCTAGCAAATGGGCATTCGACAACTCCATGTCCTCCACCACAAGTGCTACAGCGCATTATTGATTTTTTTCTCGAGCTACTACCCATCAAAAGATCTATTTTTTTGGTCCGAACATCCACTTTTGCGGTGAGAGAATTATTACTACTAACATCATAAATTCTGGCAACTTTATGTGGAGTTCCTCTTGAAACCCAATGAGATTCATTGCTTGCCATAAACTCAAGAGGTTGCTCGGCTTCATTAGGATACTTGTTACTAAAGGATTAACCCATCGCTGTATCAATGAGTTGGCGAGTTGAATAGTTCAGCCTATTGTAAATGATTTGTACCCACATCCATGAAGCAAAACCATGATGGAGGCATCTTCTAAGGAGATATTTGAATCTTTCATAAGCCTCAAATAATGTCACAGACACCACTTGTTTAAATGCCAAAATCTCTTACCTCAGTTTGGCCGTTTTACTTGATGGGAAATATCTCCCAAGGAATTTTTCAACTGATAAGTGCTTGTGTACAAGTAATATGAAATATACTTTTCTTATATTGAGCATCACTTTTATCAAATTTTATGGCTCATTTGTGTGTATTTGTGTTCTTTTGTGCATTTAGGGTTGTGGAGACAATTTTGGAAGAAAGGAATCAAAAGTAATTCGTGGACACGATTGTTGATGAAATTATTTTATCGAATAAGGGTCAAGGCATAAGTTATGGTCATAGACATGAGGGTGTGTGCCAACCTCCAAAATGCTCAAGTGAATATACAAATTGGATGGGCACAAAGGCACTCGCACTCATGTGTTCCAACATGTGTAACATTTCCAAGAGCTTCATCAATGTGGTTTAATGGAAAATATGACACGATCTACCGTATATATGTGTGCCCAATCATGCGGTTTCGATGAAGAAAGTAAATTCGGTAGTGTTTTGGCAAAGTATTGTAGCAGTTTACTATAATAAAAGCAATGTAGCAAATCACTATAGCAGTTATTGTTCACAACGCACAGGAAAACATAACCTAGAAATCAACACGTGTGGATGCCCGATTTCAGCCCTATAAATACAGCTTTGAGAGTTTTATTTGGCGATTTTCTTCTTATCTTTTGCATATCTTTGGGACGAGTGAGGCTAGGGTTTGGAGAGGCTTTTGCTGGGTTTTTGGAGTGGTTCTATGGAGGAGTTTCCGTCAGCATTGATTCGGTGATATGTGCTTTAGGTTTGACAAAGGAACCCTTGGAGAAGTCGAGGTGGCTTTTCAAGACCATCGACACGGACGACAAGGGGGTTTTCTCTATTGATTGCTTGCAATTACTTTTGATTTCATTGTTGTTTTTGTATTGCTCCATGGAGAACTAAACCCCTAGTGGGTGCTTGGACTTGTAAACCCTATGATGGTTTTGTTTTATTGATTTCTATTATGTTTCTTTTAATTGATGTTTTAATTGAGTTTTAATCTTGTGTGCTTGTTGAATTTATTTTCTCTTAGAGTGACACTAGGGTTGAGAATCTATCTAGGTAATCCTTTGAGGGGGGGACAACTGCATTAGGATTAGACTTAGCAAGATTGAAGACGGTTGAGAGGGTGAGTTGAGAGATAGCGGAACGTCCCCTTTCCCTTCCAACGTGATTTATCCTACCTCCACGTTCTAAGAGTTATTTGCGGTCATGATGGAGTGAAGTGCTAAGAGATAAACTCCACCGGGGCTTAGTTGTACGAGCAACAGAGTGAAGTGTTGAAGTAATCCTTAGTGTTGGGGCTTAATTGTGACTAGAGGCCTTTCGCCTGGACCAAAAGGTTAGATCTATATTAGGGAATAGGCTTTATCACTTGGCATCCCTAGAGCTCCATGCAGTCCTATATAGTGTGAGGCGTCGAGAGTATCTTTTTTCACTGGGGCATAGTGTAAAGGACTAGTCATGGTTGACCTTAGGCTTGGGACCGTGTGTTTTTGGATTTCCACGACTCATTAAACCTTAATTAGAAGACATAATATTAGTCTTGCACTTAAAACAATAGATTTTGGATTTCCACAGCTCATTAAACCTTAATTAGAAGACATAATATTAGTCTTGCACTTAAATCCATTTTACCATCCATTACCTCTCTTTACTAATTTTGCTTTTTCTTTTCCCTGTACTTTACTTTGCATTGATATTTTGAAGCAACATCGCAACTTGGTTTTTACTCTAGCTATATAGCAACTCTTTGTGTTTCTAAACAACTATGTATTTTGGATTTGACTATCCATTCATCGGGATATTTTACTACTTCTACGACCTGTGCACTTGCGGTACACACACGCAAGGGGTGTGTCATCAACCATGTCCTTTCAAGTTTTGATTTACCCCGATGATAAAGATGTGAGCCAACAGTATGCCCAATCCCTTAGACTGAATGGAAATATCACAATAGGATTGTATCATCCAACACTCCATTTATCTTGATGGTAGAACAAATTTGGAAAAAGCGGGAAAGGTTATCATGTGCATCCTCACATGCAAGACCATTGAATTGAACTAAATTTTGGATCATGCCAATTGTACTTGCTTTGATTTCAAAATTGTTAGACGCAACGGTTGCTGCTTGAACTGTAAATTCTTCACCCGTGAACTGTAGTCTTCCATATTTCGAATAAAGTGCATCTCTCTTCTGCAATGATTGATGATTCTTTATCCTCAATTTCAATAATTTGTTCACTTGAACCTTCATCAACTTCTCTTAGTCTTCAATGCGAGGTCCTTTCAAATTCACTATTCAGTGCAATGCAGTTCAATGAATTTGCACATGTCATGCATGGTTCTTGCAAAATCAAGAAAGATGGTAGAGAGTTAAGATCAAAAGGAAAGAAATGAAAAGAAAAAAAAAGAGTAAATAAATAACTAAGGAAATGGCTAGAGAAATAAGCTAAAAGTTTCCTTAAATTCCTTAATGCTTCCCCAGCAACGGTACCAAAAACTTGATTGCTTCCCAGCAAAGTATATGGTATCACCAAGTAATACCTCGTGTAAAGACATGAGGATCGTATTCCTCATGGTTAAGGATCTACTATTACTCCTTCGCTGCTTACTATCTAGCCCAACATCTCAAACAAGAGAATTTATTCCAATAGATACAGGAAAATACATAAGATATGGCTACACAAATTAAAGAATTATGTAAGAGAATACAAGAGCAACAATGAAATGCAAATGCCTATAGATGTGGATCCCCTTGAGGTGTCATCGTGATACAAGGATGTAGAACAAAAGATGAAAGAGTGATTTGGACCGATCGATCTCTAGATTAGATCAACATCAATTTCTCGGTAATTGAACCCTAATCCCATATGAATGTTGATTGGAATCTCTTCCTATCCAACACCCCTATGATTGTATTAAGAATAAGGAAATCCCAAGACAAGGGTACACTCAACCTAAGTTTACCTTTGGAGATTGAGGGCTACTGACAACTAATCTCTCGGCATATCAGTACAAGCAACCCTTTTTAATTCATTCACGATCTAATTTACGTGAGTAGGTCACATCGACGTGTATCACTCAAGAAAGAACTACGGATCTCTCCATAAGCAATTCTTATCATAAAGCACAATGAATTAAATCGCAAATCAACCCAAGCATTACAATTAAGCATCAATCTTTCAAAATACATGATGAACTCCCAAAGATTCAATGACATCCGGTGGCCTTGGGAGTCTAGTGTGCCATCAAACAAACAGAAGCAAGAATGTAAAGAAAAACACAATAAGAGTTCATAGATGACACTCCCTTGGCAAAATGATGAAGAAGGAGGTGGAGAACGGGCCGAATGACGCTTCCCCTAGCTAAAGGACGCTTCCCGGTCCTAAGAATCCGTTTTTCTTTTGTGGTGGATCTTTCCCTTGAGTGATGAAGCCCTTGAAACCTTCTCTAGACCTTGAAATTCGCCCCCTAAGATCTTTTCATTTCTTGATTCTTCTATTTTCCCAAATGGTGGCAAAAGCTCCCTTTTCCAATCATAGAAATTTTCTTTTATGTCTCTGGGTTATACGAGACATTTGGGGGTAGTATGGAGAGCGTATTACGCCCAAATCATTGATGATTAACGGCATACCAGGGTCCATATGGTCTTTATGCGGCCCCGTATGGATTCCGCATGAGTTAGGCAAAACTTTCTGTCACAAAAAACTTGCAGGTGCTATAGTAGATGCTACAGAGAAATTGCTACAGTACCATAAACCTTGGTTTTCTTCTTTTTTTCACTCTAATCGTGTCCTCGTGTTCTTTGTGATTTCTTTTTGCCCTATAAAGCAAATAACACACAATTAAGCACAAAACATTCACCAATCCTTAATCAAATACATGCTAAGCATCTAAAATACATATGAATTAGTTATATTTCTCTATTTTCATCCTTTTTCTTCCAAACACACAAATGAAGCCTAAAAGTGATTTAGAACTTCTCCAAACATGAATGAAAAGATTTAAACTTCGATCTAATGCATGAATTAACACCAAGAACAGGTGTTTCTCATGAAGATAATTGATTAAACAACAAGAAATATGACGAGATAAGTGCACAAGGCATTTGAGAATGAACTTATTCACACAATTAAAACACTAACAAGATGAATATAAGAATGATAAAACTAACACCTAGCATACAAAAAATGAAAATTAAACCCCCGAATGCTTGGGTTGCCTCCCAAGAAGTGCTTCTTTAACATCGGAAGCCTAACATACATTGTCACTTACCTCATGGGGGTTCAAAGAGTTTGATGCTAACCACGGTCATCTTTGGAATGTTGTTTCTACATGGCAAATTCAATGACAACAATGAATGAATTTCACACTTTCATGTTTTAGGAAGGGTGATACCTTTCTTTTTTCTTTCATGAACATCTCTCCATATTTTCTTCAACATTGATTCCCTTTTTTTCTTTTTCTTTGGCATTGATGCATGTCACCTTCTCCTTTGGTTGCTTCAAATTGTGAGTTGGAAGAGGAGGGTGTGGTTCTTCTTGTTGTTCACTCCCTTGCTCCTCCAAGTACTCATCTAGTGGATTCAAGGTGATCACTTCCTGCACACAACCAGAAATTAAAATATCAGTTTCATCAATGAAATAAAGTGTATTATCATGGTCTAAGGTGTGTTTCATGGCAGCCGATAGTATGTACACTACCTCTTCTTCTCCAAGTCTCAATGTTAGTTTCCTCCTTTTAAGAATTAATAGTTTCTCCACATCTTCATCGATATCCATGATGACAAAATCTACAGGAAAACCATATCTGTCCACCGGGACAATCGTATCTTCTACAATCACATGAGGCTTTCTTGTTGATTGATCCGCCAATTGTAGAGTCATCCTTCTGGGTCTCAACTCATCCAGGCCAAGCTTCAAGTACATGGTCTAGGGCATGACATTAATGCTAGCCCCTAAATCTGCTAATGCATTTTCTTGAACTCCTCCTTCAAGCATACATGGAATTATGAAACTTTCAGGATCTTTCGACTTTTCTGAGAGTTTCTTTTCTAAGATGACCGAGCAATTTACCGTGAGTTCATTTGTACCTTCTTCCTCCAACTTTCTCTTGTTTGTAAGGAATTCTTTTAGAAACTTGGTGTATTTAGGCATTTGGGTCAATGCCTCAACTATTGGAATGTTTATGTTGAGTTGTTTGAAGATATTGATAAACTTTCTGAATTGAACATACTCCTTGTCTTGTTTTAGTCTAGACAGATAAAGGATAGGAGGCTTCTACTTGGATGATTTTGGTGGTCTTCGTGGTCGAGACTCATCATTTCTTTACCTATCATTCTCCTCAATGACTTGTTGAGCTGGTTTGGGGTCTTCCTCAATGGGTACTCCATTTTCTTTGACACTTGGGTCAACTTTAACCATTGTCTCAACTTGTCTCTCACTTTTAAGGGCAATGGACTTCAAGTGTTTCCTTGGATTTTCTTCTGTGTTACTAGGAAGACTACCTGAAAGTTGCTCAGAATTGGCCTTGGCGAGTTGCCCCACTTGACGCTCGAGTGATTCCATGGAGGCTTGGAGATTTCTCAAGATGGAACCTATCTCATTGAACTATCCAACATGCTGAGTGAGTTGAGCAATCACCTTGCTAAACTGTGTATCCATGCTGCTAGTTGTGTTCTGAAACTTTGCTTCAGTGTTAATCATGAATTTGGCATGAACATCATCAGTGCTGAATTTCTTCTCTTATGGTTGTTGTTGAAATTGGGAACCTTGCGGTGGTGCACCGTTTTGTTGTTGTCCCTTGGTCCATGAGAAGTTTGGTTGACTCCTCCACACCGAATTGAAAGTTGGGCTGTATGGATTCCCTTTAGTTTTTTGTCCCCCAATGTAATCAAAGTTCTCTATAGGGGTAACTGAAAAGTTAGGAGTAAGACATTCATCAACTCCATGTCCACCACCACAAGTTCTACAGCTCATAACTGATTCTGATCTCGAGCTACTACCCATTAGAAGATTATTGTTCTGGTTCAAAACATCCACTTTTGTGGTGATAGCATCATTACTACTGACTTCATAAATATCCATGATTGAGATCCGTAAGTGCACAGATCATCAAGTAATACCTCTCGTACAAGCACGAGAGGGTCATATCCCATGGGGTCCTAAGAGCTGTACTTCCCCCTAGACGGCACTATCTAGTCTACCCAATATCAGTTTAAAAGAAACTAAGACAACTAACATAAGGCAAAACTATAAACAATTGGACTAAGGCACACCACATAAACACATTAAGGACACAAGTAGCAATGAAAGAGCGAGGTCCCCGAGAGAGGATCTCCTTGGGACTACAAAAGCTAGAACAATTCTAGAATTACAGAGGCAATGGTGGCACTGGGCTAATAGACATCCTAAAGTAGGTTACGTAGATGGTCACGGTAATAACCCCTAATCCCATACAAGTATTGGGTCAGAATCGCTTCCGCCCAAGTCCTCGTATGATTGCATTACGCTTAGGGAAATAATCAATTAGGGTCAAACACAATACCTAGGGTCATCCCTAATGGTTAGAGGGGTGCCAAATACCCAAATCCCTCGGTGTATTGGTACATGTATCCCTTTCAAGCTATACGAGTCTAATACATGGGTGTATCCCACACATCCAATTACAACCTAGAATTTGAACCACAGTGTTCTCATGCAATCCAAATCATTAAAGAACACATAGCAAGAACCAAAAACCAAACAAAAAGCATTAGAAGTAAATCCTAACATCCATACAAGCAAGTTCATCTAAAGGTTCACCAGATGATCGGTTTCCTTGGGAGTCTAGTTCAACATGACTAAAAGAGAGATCTCAAGATTCAAATAAAGTATGCATAAAATCATAGACAAAGTCCCTTAGATTCGTTGACTAGAAGGTGGTGATGAGAACTTGTCAAACCATGAGAGCAAGCTCCTTGATGATTTCCTAGATAGAAACCTTCTTCTCCCCCTTGATCTTGCTCCTTAGATCCACCTTCTCCAAACCCTTGAAGCCCTTAGAGATGATGGTGGAGAAACGGTGGCCAGAGACCCCTTCAATGATGCCCTAACCCTTCTTTTAAAATCCTCTCAGAATGCCATGCTGCCTGGCATGCGGTCGGCATACGGGCCATGAAGTTTCCAATCAATCGCTAAAATTCACATAATTTACTACAGTACTGCATGCGGCCGTCTTCACTGGCATATGGTTACATGTATGAAACTCTAGACTTAGCATTTTCTTCAAGCGTTCATGCTACAGGCTATTACAGTGGATTTGCACGTGCCATGCACGGTACCTTGCAAAATCAAGAAAGATGGTAGATAGTTAAGATCAAAAGAAAAGAAAAGAAATGAAAAGAAAAGTGTAAATAAAAAAATTAGGAAATGGCTAGAGCAGTAAGCTAAAGTTTCCTATCTTTCCTTAATACTTCCCCGGCTACGAGGCCAAAAACTTGATTTCTTCCCCATAAGTGAGCAGGATCACCAAGTAATACCTCGTGTAAAGATACGAGGATCATATTCCTTGAGGTTAAGGATCTACTGTTACTCCTTCGCCACTTACTATCAAGGCCAACATCTTAAACAAGAGAATTCACTCTACCAGATGCAAGAAAATACATAAGATATAGCTACACAAATTAAAGAATTAAGTAAGAGAATATAAGAGCAACAATAAAATGCAATGGCCTATGGATGTGGAACCCCTTGAGGTGTCATCATGATACAAAGATGAAGAACAAAAGATACAAGGTTGATTTGGACTGAGGTCTCTCTAGATTAGATCAACCCCAATTTATCAGTGGTTGACCCTAATCCCGTACAAATGTTGATCGGAATCTCTTCCTAACCAGCATCCCTACGATTGCGTTAAGAATAAGGAAATCCCAAGACAAGCGTACACTCAACCTATGTTTACACTTTGAGATCGGAGGGCTGCCGACATCCAATCTATCAACATGTCGGTACAAGCAAACCCTTTTAATTTATTCACGATCTGATTTACGTGAGTAGGTCACATCGACGTGTATCACTCAAGAAAGAACTACGAATCTCTCCATAAGTAATTCTTAGCATAAAGCACAATTAATTAAGTCACAAATCAACCCAAGCATTAGAATTAAGCGTCAATCATCGAAAATATATGATGAACCCCCAAGGTTCACTGATATTCGATGGCCTTGGGGGTCTAGTGTGCCATTAAGCAAATGCAAGCAAGAATGTAAAGCAAAACACAATAAGAGTTCATAGATGACACTCCCTAGGCAAATTGATGAAGAAGGAAGTAGAGATTGGGCCGAATGATGCTTCCCCTAGCTGAAGGCCACTTCTCGGTCCTAAGAATCCTTCCTTCTTTGGTGGTGGATCTCTCCCTTGAATGATGAAGCCCTTGAAACCTTCTCTAGACCTTGAATTTTACCTCCAAAGATCTCTTCATTTCTTGATTCTTCTCCTCTCCTAATTGGTGGCAAAAGCTCACTTTTCCAGCCCTAGAAGCTTGCTTTTATATCCCCGGGTCATACGCGCAATTTTGAGGGCATATGGAGAGAGTATTATATGGCCTTCAACCTTCTCTAGACCTTGAATTTCACCCCCAAACATTGATGATCCGCGGTATACCAGGGTCCATATGGCCTTCAAGCGGCCCAATATGGAGGCCGCATGAGTTAGGCAAAACTTTCTACCCAGAAATACCTACAGGTAATACAGTATGTGCTAAAGTAAATTATGCTACAATACTGCAAAACCAGGTTTTCTTCTGCCCTAATCGTGTCTTCATGTTCTCCGTGGCTTGTTTGTGCTCTACAAAGCAAATAACACACGATTAAGCACAAAACGGGCATCAATCCTTAACCAAATACATGCTAAGCGTATATAATATATAATAAAATACATACATTTGGACATTTATCATAATGTCTCCTATTTCTCAATCAAAACCATAATATATGTTTTCTTTTCCGAATACCTTCTATATTTGAATCAAAATTCTAATTTTATATTTTTTTTCGTAACATCTCCTAATTTTTATTTAAAAGCATAATCCTATGTTTTCTTTTGGGAATTTCTCCTATGTTTTATTTTTGCAATATCCACTGTATTTCAATCAAAGCCCTAATCCTAAGTTTTCTTTTCGCAATATTTACTATTTTTTTATCAAAACCCTAATTATATGTTTTTTTATAATAATGTCTCCTTTTTTAAATCAAAATCCTAATCTCTTGTTTACTTTTAGAAATACCTACTATATTTGAAACAAAATCCTAATCATATGTTTTCTTTTTGTAATGTCTCCTATCTTTCAATCAAACCCTGAATCCTATGTTTTCTTTTCTTAATGTCACCTATTTATCATTTTTGAATCAAAACCCTAACCTATATTTTCTTTTTGGAATGTCTATTATTTTTTAATGTCTGCTATTCATTAGGACATATTCCCCTATTGTTCCTATAATGTCTCATTATGTCTCTTATTTCTCAATCAAAACTCTAATTCCATGTTTTGTTTTCAAAATGTTGCCTAATTTTCAATCAAAAACAATAGATTAGGGTTTTGATTGAAAAATATGAAATATTTTGAAAAGAAAACATAGGATTAAAGTTTTCATTGAAAAACAGGAGACAATACTATAAGAAACCATAGTATTAGGGCTTAGGCTTTGAATAACAACCGAAAAATAAGGGGCATTTCCAAAAAAAAAAACAAAAAGAGGATTAGGGTTTTGATTTAAAAATAGCACATTCCCAAAAGAAAACATAAGATTACAGTTTTGATTGAAAAATATGACCCATTTTGAAAAGAAAACATAGGATTTTATGATTCAAAAATAGTAGACATTTAAAAAAGAAAAAAAATAAAAGATTTGGGTTTTGATTGAAAAATATGAGACATTTCAGAAAATAAACATAGGATTATGGTTTTGTTTGAAAAATATGAGACATTACTATAAGAAAACATAGGATTAGGGTTTTCATTAAAAACAGAAAAATGGGGGACATTTCCAAAAGAAAACATAGGATTAGGGTTTTGATTAAAAAATAGTTGACATTACGAAAAAAAAACATAGGATTAGGGTTTTGATTGAAAAATATGAGGCATTACAAAAAAACATCGGATAAGGGTTTTGAAAGATAGGATTCTGGTCTTGATTTTAAGATAGGAGACATCCGAAGAAGAAAACAACATAGGTTGTGGTTTTGATTGAAAGATAGGAGACATTCTGAAGAAAAAATAGGTTAGGATTTTGATTCAAATATAGTTGGCATTCCCAAAAGAAAACGTAGGATTAGGGTTTTGATTGAAAAATTGGAGACATTGCTATAAGAAAACATAGAGTTAGGGTTTTGATTCAAAAATAGAAGACATTGCGAAAATAAAACATAGGATTATTTTCTTGATTCAAAATAGGAGCGATTCCAAAATGAAAACATAGAATTAGGGTTTGATTCAAAAATAGAATACATTACGAAAATAAAACATAAGATCTAGGTTTTGAGTCAAAAATTATAGACAACATACGATCTATGTTTTGATTAAAAAATTATAGACATTAAAAAAAAACATAGGATTCAGGTTTTGATTGAAAGATAGTAGACATTATTATAAGAAAACATAGGATTAGGGTTTTGATTCAAGAATAGTAGACATTCCGAAAAGAAGCATAGGTCAGGTTTTTGATTCAAATTTTATAACTAGGAGACATTTCCAAAACAAAAGATATGATTAGGGTTTTTATTAAAAAAAATAGTAGTTATTTAGAAAAAAAAACATTGGATTAGCGCTTTGATTCAAATATAGTTTGCATTCCAAAAAAATAAACCTAAGATTATGGTTTTCATTAAAAAATATGAGAGATTCTGAGAAGAATCCTTAATTTTGAAAGATAGGATAAGGGCATTAAGAAAAAAAAAAACCAAGGATTTGGGTTTTCTTAGAAAGACTAGAGACATTCTGAAAAAAAAAAAACATAGGACTAGGGTTTTGTTTGAAATATAGTAGGCATTTCAAGAAGAAAACATAGGATTAAGGTTTTAATTCAATAATATTAGACATTCCCAAAATATTACATAAGATTAGGGTTTTGACCAAAAATAGCAGATATTAGAAAAGAAAAGAAAGGCTTAGCATTTTTATTCAAAAATAGGAGACATTCCGAAAAGGTAGGAGGCATTCCGAAAAGAAAACATAGTATGATGGTTTCGGGATGTCCACTAATACGAAAAGAAAACATAATATTATGGTTTTGATTGAAAAATATAAGACATTCTAAAAAAACATATAGGAAGATATTCCTAAAAGAAAAGATAGGATTAGGATTTTGATTAGAAAAATGTGACATTCGCAAAAGAAAACATTGGATTAGGGTTTTGATTCAAAACTGATAAATTGGAGACATTATGAAAAGAAAACATAGAATTCTGGTTTTGATTGAGAGATAGGAGACATACTGAAGAGAAAAGATAGGGTTAAGGTTTTCATTCAAATATAGTTGGCATTCCGAAAAAAAAACATAGGATTAATGTTTTGATTGAAAAATAGGAGACATTACTATAAGAAAACATAGGATTACTGTTTTGATTCAGAAATAATAGGCATTGCAAAAAGAAAACATAAGATCAAAGTTTTGAATCAAAAATACGAGGCGATTTAGGGAAGAAACAGCAATACATAACT
>NC_052481.1:7787551-7838320 GCF_009730915.1 Dioscorea cayenensis subsp. rotundata | reverse complement strand
GATCAGCCTAGAAAGTGAGCTGACATTTTCATGTTGTTTTAAAGTTAATTACCCTTTTCCATGGTGTCTTGTTGAAGAAATTTGAACTTGTTCTTGAAAATTCAAGTAATATTAGTTGGATGTTGTTTAAGGTATTAACTAGGATTCTATATTTTTTCCCAATTACCTACTAAACTTCTTAAGATCACTCATTATTTTTTTTTAAAGTAGAATTTTCTCAGAGGATAAGATAGAAAATATATTTGAGTAAATGTCCCTCAATTGATTTTGATATTAAAATTTTAGAAAGGCAGATTAATAATCTTGAGAGAGGGAATTGTTTTTTTGCTTCAGGGACTTCTGTTGAAGAGGCGATTGACACTTCAATTCTCTTATTAACCATTATACTTCTTACAACTCTCTGCTTAGACTCAATAATTTGAAATGGGCTTAAAGGGCTCAAAGAGCTAGATTAATGTGGGCTTATAATGGTGATTTAAACAGTTTTTTCCATAATAGTGCTCGCAATAATAAGCACAAAAATTCTATCTTTTAGATTCTTGATCATACTGGTAGCTTGAAAATTGATAAGGTTGTTATTGAGAGTATTTTTATCAACCATTATACTAGTCTCTAGTCAAAGCCCAATCCTATGTCTTTCTTATATCTAATTTAGGCTCTTCCTTCTGATCTTCCTACTATTTCTGTGTCTAATAGTGTTATAGTCACTAGAAATTTTACTAGAAATAAAATTTACAAAACTTTAATGTCCTTAGCTCCTGGTGAAAGACTGGGTCCTGATGGTTTTCATTATGAATTTTATAATTTTTTTTTAGGATGTTTAGGACAGTTTATTTTATGCTATTGATTATTGACGGACACTTATAGGGTGTAAATTATGCAAATATATAAGCATGCAAGAATGCAATTAATACTACAATTGGTCCGTAATATCGCAAGTGTATGGGTTATCAAGTAATACCCGGTGATATATGGACCAAGGAATATGGTCCGCTAAGTGAGGGTCCTAAGAATGATGTCTCAACTAACAAGCTAGCTCATGACCAATGTGAATCGGCTCCCTAGCTGTCATACTCAATAAAAAATAAAAATCTCAAAGGTTCACTACCCCGGTGTTATCGCCTTGCCCTGTCAGTATGCGCGATAGGATGGCGTGCAAGTATCAGAATGTTGGTTGTCCTAGGGCAGACGCCTTTGAGTCCAGCATACATAAGTCTCCCAGTTCCAAAGTGTTTGGGTCAAACCCGATTTGGGATCATGTAGACTGGTAGGTCGATGTGGCGTTTGGAGTACGATGCTGTGTGGGTGTATTCCACGCTTACTAACCCCATCCACAAAAGAAAGAATCCATGTAGGACATCATGTACTCCTCCCTGAACATTTGGAAACTGATTGTCTCCATATGCCCCAGGTTGATGATGGTATGATCGAGCTCGAAAAAGCTTATGAACTCCATCCGAAGCTCCGAGTAAGTTGGCTCATTGATGCTGAAGAACTGGTCCCAGCCCTGGACAGAAATAAGATCCCGTACCTCATTGGCGAGACCTATGCTCTCAAGCATCACGGACAATGGGTGCATAACGGGTACATCATGGCCATTATGTGAGCATAACAGTCTCAAAATGACTGTTACCAAGGGCGTGATGATTCTCTGGATGATCACAATGGGTACACATTGGCTCATCATGTGGTTTAGCAACTCAGCTGTATATTATACTAGGGTCACCATGGACGCACAATGCCCGTGGTGTATCTGTTGTGTTGAAGAATTACGCAACAACCAGCTAATAACAGGCTACCTCATTTCCAGGTATTGCTAGGGTGAGTTATAACAGGTGAATAACACCCGTTATGGGTCATCTCCCCTCTATTCAGTATTTGAACATAATAATCATCACAACGGCCATTGTTTATCGATGAATGGCCGATGTGATACCCGACCAAGGTAAAAGTTTTATACAAGGGCTTACGTTAATTGAAATTCACATAAAAAACATTCACCAATCATCATTAAACTATTTCATGCCATTGAAACATCAAAAAAATCATGATTTTAAAGGTATTGAAAGGGTTCTTATAGAATTGGCCGAAAAGAGAAGTTTGTTTAGTGGTGAAAATCAACGGGATGTGGTGCTAAATCAAAAGAGAACAAGGTCTAAGCTTGTTGGAATCACTAAGCATACATTAGGAAGATTCTCTGGTGAAGTGGTAGAGAGGAAATTAGATTTTGAGTGAGAAAGGCCAAGAGTCGGCCATTGGCAACCCTATATCTCCTTATAATGAGGTTAAATACTGCTTTGACAACAAAAGTGGATGCGCTCACACAGAAGTTGGATCTACTCATGAATTATGTTTAGGGTGTCAGCTTGATTTCTAGAGCTGTACATGTTTTGTGAAACTTGTGGAGGAGGACATTGGACTACTTAATGCCTAATTATAAGCTTAGCAGTAGCTCCTGTAAAGCAAGTTGATTACATTAGAAGAGGTCAAAAGAACCAGAATAACCCCTACAATAGCACCTATAACTACGGGTGGAGGAATCATCCTAACATTTCATCGAATTGAGATTAGCAATAAATGACTCCTCAGTAACCAAATTACTAGTATTAATCACAACACCTAGAACCTGAAAGAAAGTTCTCCACAGAAGATGTTTTGGCCAAGTATATGACAAGTAACGATGCAAGGATGGATGAGGTCGGTATTATATTAAGAAACGTCCAATCATCAATTAAGAACTTGGAAAATTAGGTCAGACAGTTGGCAAGAGCTAGTACAGAAAGACCTTAATAAAGCCTCTCTAGAAATACTAAAGAAAATTGAAGGGAGCAGCTGACAGACACTTTCCTACTGGTGTTCGGTGTGTAAAAATATGAATATGTGAATATATAAGTATGCAAGTACATAGTAAAACATCATAATCAAGTCCAAAATGCCACAAGTGCATGGGTCATCAAGTAATACCTCGTGGATGAACACGAGGGTCGTATTTCCCCAGGACGGCAAGGGACTCCTATTACTTCCTTTTTGCTTAATCAATAGCCTAAACATTTAAGTTCTCTCTGTAAGTTAATTGTGCAAATTATGGATACAATACGATTGGAGATATCGTTAAGCACACTTCAAAGGAGTGGGAGTATGTATGAAGGCCATCTTGATTACTAATTATGATAGGCGTTAAGTATCAATTCTGTCCTATGATCGAACAGGAAGAATTAAAAGGCCTACTATCCCCAATAAGCCATGGCGACTATATCTAAGTCACTAGAACTTAAGATGGAATTCCTCCACCCCATTACTCAGATGGAATCTAATCCTCCTCAGTCTCCTATACTCGCATTAAGTACGGGAACCCTACGAGAAGAAATCAAACTCTAAGTCTAAAGGTCAATCAATCTGTAATCTAGAAACCCAGCTATGCCTAACCTCTTAGAACATGCATAGATCTATCATGGCATGGGTGTCATCAATGTGGGGGCATATCCTCCTCGTTCACATAAACAAAGATAAACAATTAAATCATGTAATGATTAAGAAAACTAGAACAATATATATTGATTGGTTAAGATTTATAAATAATAACTGAGGGTCCTAGATATACAATTTTCCTCGAATTAGGTTCTCATGGATCAAAGAAAGTAAAACATCAAAGTGCAAAGTGAGCCACAAGACCAAATAATGAATAAATAAATGTACAATGTGTTCCTAGACTAACTTCCTCCAATAGTTCTCTAAAGGTTCGGGGATTAGTGGATCCTATGGTTGTCTAGATGATGTGTGTCATGAACGCCCTTCTCCAGTGATGATCATTGATCTTCTTTGGAGAAACTCACAGGAATATGCTGAAATATCGATAAAAATCACCTTCAATGCTCTTGCTCTCTAGAAATCTGGCCGCCCTGACTCTTTGGCAAAGAATCTCCCCTTAAATTAAAAAAACTAGGGTATTTATAGTAATCGGCTCCATCAAAGCCTCACCACGAGCGTTGTGATGCCCATTGTGAGTAAGTTGTTACTTGAGCTCCAAGTCTCATCTTGACAGTGACTTTGGGCATTATGCATCTTGACAATAGTCGTTATAGACTTTATAATGCTCGTTCTGAGGCTGTTATGGCTTCTAGTTGCTACTAGTGTGCTCATGCTGCCATGGCTCGATCATGGTAATGGTAAGTGTAGACAATGAGCATTATGAGTTCCCATAACGCCCGTTATGAGTTGTGGTATACCATTGATTCAGCAACATGCCTCATTTTGCTTCAAACCATACTTGAATTCACTTCTTTCTTCCTAAAACATAAATAAAGGTCATTGTGAACAAAAGAATGAAATTTTGTCCTAATGAGATGCTAAAAAAGTACAATTTTACACTAGATGCAATGTAAATGGTATAGAAAATATGATCAATTTAGCACTTATCAGCTGTTCAAGGCCATCTCACTTTGAAGTGGTAAGTCCATCGAGGCAAGAACTGCCCAAGATTCAAGTGCTGAGATAAAAAGGACAGCAGTACAGGAAGGCCCTAGTACTTTTATAGGAAACTATTGAAGAAGATAAGCAGGCAATTGAGTAAGAACCTAAAGAGTTATCACTAGCTTGACCGATAGTTTGGCAATATAAAGCCCAAGTTCGTTAACCTCCCAGACTAAAAGCCGATAAGGAGGATGTATAATTCAAGAAGTTCATGACTATTTGTCATCCACATAAACATCCCCATTATTGATGAGTTATCCTAGATGCCAAAATATACCAAATTACTAAAGGACTTGCTTAAAAAGGAAGTTGGAAGAGGTTGATACAGTGGCTCTTAATGGTAATTGTTCCACCTTGGAAGTTTTGTGATCCCATGCTTGTTGGGTGATGTCAAGAAGAGAATGCACTCACTGATTCAAAAGCTAGTATAAACATGATACCATATACTAGCTAAATGAAGCTCGGATTGGGAGAATTGAGGCCAACAAGAATGACCTTAAAATTGGCCAACAGTTAGTGAGAATATCATGGGGAATTGTGGAAGATGTGCTCATCACCATTGAAAAGTTAGTTTTCCCTATGAACTTTGTGATCCTTGACATAGATGAAGCAGTAGAGAATCCATTTATTCTTAGAAGACCGTTCTTAAACACATCCAGGGCTCTCATCAATTGGATAGATAAAAAAATGACATTAAAAGTGGGAGATAAAAAAGTGGTTTACAAACTCCCACGTGCCATGAAGCACTCCATGGACCGAGATGATGAATATTACTTTGCACATGAACATAATTTTCCTATTTCTAACTTTATGCATGATGTGTTCATGGTGAACCCTCTTCATGAATACTTCAAGGGATAACTTGAGTAAGAGCCAACACATTCCAAAAAACCACAACATCAAGGGACCAAAAGATGAAATCACTACTAAGGTAATAAACTCCACTTTGAAAGCAGGTAAAGAAGGAACATCCTCTCTACTCACTCCCACTAACTCAAAATTATCTTGAGATAAGAACAAGTATGCCAGGCTCAAGATGTAAAACAAACGCTTCTTGAGAGACAACCCAAGTAGTTTACTATGCATTAGTTCATTTAGTTTATTTAGTGTTAGTTTTAATCATCTAGTGATTGAATAAAAAGTGGTATTTACTTTAATGGTGTGATGACAACTCGGCTCCAGTGAATTCTATGAGTAAAATATGATTATGAAGTCTAATACTATTATTAGGAACTGTTTTCATGGCATTTTACACAGGGAGAATCCTTAGTTTTTCACTATGAGTATCACAAAAAGGGGTACTTACACCATTATACAACCAGTGTCACAGGCTCACAAGCCCAGATAATAACAGTGGTGATAATCATGGTCGTTCGATATAGTGAACTATTTCTTTGAATTTTGTAGTTTTAGCACGACCTTACCATGCCCGTGGTTAGGTTGTTGTGAATATAACAAATACACCCTTTGTGTAACCACAAGTGCACGGGTCATAAAAATAGTAAAATGTACCCAAATGGGTTGGGTAGTTGAATCCACAAATACTAGTAAGCTTTCAATACTCGTTGTTCTTCTAATATCTAGCTAGATCAAAAAGGGTAAAAGAATAAAATGGACTAATAACTCAAGTAAAAGTAGGATTGGAAATGAATTGGGTGAGGATGACAGAGATAGAGTAGTGCCCCGAACTAATCCCCTTAACAAATGCAATGACTAGGCAATGATTCAAGTGCTTCTTCTTGGACCATGGTGACCACCTATGAAGGGTTTGATAATGTATATCCTCACTCAAGGCTTGGAGTGGACTCAAACCCTTTCCTAATGTGTGCCCTAGCTAGACGAATAGATTCTATCCTCTAGACAACACAAAGGCAATCTAAGGTTAACTAGAAACTTAGTTGCATTACAACGATGGGGAACTAGTAACAAAAAATCAATGGTCACTAGGCTATTGGCAATCCCCATGTCAAGTTAACAATGAACCATCAACAAGGCAATCAACACAAAGATGAACAAACACTATAAAAAAAAGGTAAACCACAAGGAAACTCAAGAATCAATATCATTAAAATCAAAACATTAAAAATCATGGCCCATAATCATGGGCACTAAAAGATGGTTAACCCCTCATGGTATTATAAACACATGAAAGAATAAAGAAAACAAAAGAGAATGAATCCATTAAAGCAAAAGAGCACGAGCTTGTTCCTCCCACTAATTATCTTGGGTTTGAGGTATTTTCGGCTTAACAAGGAAAACACTCTTTGCTTGCTTCTAGCATGATCACGCTCAAGTGAAACATGGTCAAAGCATGAGCGTGTTCCCTCCCACTAGAAAATCTAGGTGAATGTTCAGCTGATTCACTCAAAAGCCTAACCAAGAAAGTATGGTCTAATCACGTCCGTGCTTAGCCTGTGTCGAGCCCAAAATTGTCCTTTTAACTTCAGACTCTAGGGTTTCACTCTCATCTTTTTTTACGGATTCTTCTCTCCACCGGGAGGACTTTAAGGAGAGCAAAGATCAGGCTTCACCACACCTTCTAAGGGGATCAAGTATGAGTTGGAGGCACAAGGGAAGTGGGGTTAGCATATTGGAACTCGACTAGGAAGATTATCTTGTGAAGGAGGGAGTCATATCTTTTTCCTTTGGTTCTTTCTCTTTATCTTCCTTGTTGTACTCGTCCATGAGGGGTTAATCATCCATGGTGCCCTGGGATGCGAACTATGATGCTTTGTATGCTTTAACTACTTGCTTTTAATGTTTACGAAGTTCTTAAGATTCATGTATTAAATCTTGTGTTGCATAACTTGATGTGTTTGATGTGTAAAACTTGGTGTATAGATTACCATAGTTGTAGTTTCCTTGTGTGATCGCAAAACTTGATGTGTTTGAAATGCACAGTTATCTTGTCAAAACTTGGTGTATATGAGAACCATAGATGCAACATTGTCGTTGAGCACACACTTGAATCTTAGAATGTACATGGTAGGCCTTAGAAGCAAGTCAGCATGCTATTTCTCATAGGGATCACCTCGGACATTGCTCTTTTTTGTTAAAATCTTGATCCTAGTCACCAAACATCTCCATCTGTTTTTTCCTTGTTTGTTTGTTTCTATTCTTTAAACCAACATAATTCTTGCTCAACTAGACATCGGAAGAAGAGTTAGTGCTTTAAGTCTAGTCTCTAAGGTTTAATAACCTTACCCCTCATGGTGTACCACTTTATTACTTGTTTGAGACCCGTACACTTATGGAGTGCGCATCAAGTTTTTGGCACCATTGCTGGGGATGGGCAACTTTTAGGAAAATTTGGATTCCGGTGATTTAGTTTGTTAATATTGTTCATATTTGTAAATACTTGTTTTCTTTCCATTCTATGTCATTATTTTCACCTTATTTTTATTTTCATTCTTTTTCTTGCTTGAACTTACATTGACTCATCTTTTCGTGTCTAGATAAAATTGTATGACCCGTGGAAGCACGTCTTCTACATTGATGAACCTTGATTTGGAGGTTGAGAGGAATTTCTGAAGAAGAATTAGGCAGATTAATTGGAGTTAGATAGAACCAGTGGAGATTAGTGTGAACATAGGTCAAGAGGAAAACATGGTCGGGAAAGAACAACGAAGTATTTCCTATTTTTCTCTACCAAACTTGAAGGCAGTAGGGTCAAGCATTGTTCGCCCTTCTGTTGCTGTGAACAATTTCTAACTAAAGCCTAATATCATTCAGATGGTACATCAGATGTGTCAGTTAGATGGATTTTAGGATGAAGACCCTTATAATCATTTCTGGAGTATCCTGGAAATTTGTGATACCTTCAAGTTGAACAATGTGTCCAAGGATACTGTTCACCTCAGACTCTTTCTATTCTCATTGTGAGGAAGAGCCAAACAATGGCTAAATTCCTTGCCACAAGGGTCTTTGACAACATCGAAGCAAGTTTCAGAAACTTTTATCACTAGATATTTCCCTCCAACAAAAATCATAAGCTGAGGAGTGATATTTCATCCTTTGTGCAATTAGAATATGAATCCTTATATGAAAATTAGGAGATGTGCAGGGAAATGTTGAGGAAATGCCCACAATATGGAATAATGGAATGGATGCAGATTCAAATCTTCTACAATGGCCTGAGCAATGCTACTAAACAAATGCTTGATGCTGCTTTAGGGGCATCATTGTGTAATAAGCAACTAACCAAGGCATATACATTGATCGAAGAGATGGAAAAATAATGGCTATCAGTGGAGTTCTGAGAGGAGTAAACCAGTACGAGCCGCTGGAATTTATCAAGTGGATGTCGTCACTACTTTGGTCGCACAGGTTGAAGCCATCACAAAGAGATTGGATTCATTGCAGTCGATCACCCAGTGTGTAGAGCTTTTGGAGATAGTTAGGGACCTCCATGTGAGCCAATTGGTTCTGCTGATATGAGTACTGGACAGTTATAATAAGTGGATTTTGTTGGGCAGAATCACCTGTATCAAAACAAACCATACATCAACACTTACAATGCAAGATAGAGAAATCACCCGAATTTTTAATTGACCAACCAGGACAGGGACAAGGGACACAACAACATAATGGACCTCCCCCATAGAGCACACAAAAACAGTCATCCTCATCATCCCTGATTCTATTAGTGAACTTACCGCATTATTGGGTTGATTCATCAAGAGCACCGAAAGTCGCCTCTTGAATCATGAAGAAATGATGAGGAACAATAACTTTACTGTGAGGAATCTAGAACATCACATGGCTCAGATGTTCCAAATTGATTGAGGAGAGGCTTCCGGGGTTACTCCCTAGCAACACTGAAATCAACCCGAAGGAATCCTTTAAGGTTGTCTTATTGAGGAGTCCCAACCACTATTGAGAATGAGCCCAAAAAAGAGATTGTTGAACCAGCTATTATTATTGATCTAGAGGCTCTAACTATTATGGGAAGAAGGTTCCAAAATAGAGTAAGGGAAATAGTGCATTGCCAGCTTATCAACCAAAACTTCCTTACCATGTGAAGATGAAGAAGGATTAATAGGAACAACAGTACAAGAAATTCCTCGACATGTTCAAGACTCTACACATTAATGTCCCATTCATAGAAGCTCTTGTGTAAATGTTGAGGTATGCTAAATTTTTGAAGGAACTACTCATGAACAAATGGAAACTGAAGGAAGTGTCTTCAGTAACACTTAGTGAAGAGTGTTCGACGTTAATCACAAACAAACTTCCCAAGAAGTAGAAAGACCCTGGGCGATTCATCATTGTTCCTTGCACAATAGGAGGGCTAGTTAATGAGAAGGCTCATGCTAATCTTGGTGCAACCATCAACCTCATGCCTTACAAAATCTTCCAAAAACTTGGGTTGGAGAACCAAAACCCACCACTATGACTTTACAGTTGGCAGATAGGTCCATCAAGCAACTATGAGTGATAATTGAAGATGTTTTTGTCAAGGTGGGCAAGTTTACTTTTCCTATGGATTTTGTCATTCTTGATGTTGATGACAAAGTTAAGGTAAAATTAATTCTGGGAAGGCCATTTTTAGCAACTTCAAAGGCTCTCACTAATGTTAAGGATGGTCGAATGATACTCTGAGTTGGAGAAGAGGAAGTTTTTTTCAAACTCTGACATTCTATGAGGCACACTATGGACTTTGACGACACTTGTTATTATGTAGATGTTATTGATGGAGTTGATTCTGAATTAGTGCATGACACCTTCTTAAATGATGAGCTCTCTAAGCTATTAGAAGATAATCTTTTTGATGATGAAGTTGGGAAGGAAATGATGGAAGAATCTTATTGCTAGAGTTGGCGATTGTCAAAGTTTTTGCACCACTGGAACCGACAAAGACAAAAACCTCTAGTACAAAGAAATGGTGGAAAAGGGTGACCACCAAGAGAAAAGAGCCACCCATCTCATCATCTATTCTCACCGCTTTCAACTACTCGAGTCCAGGGATTTTCGGTGAGGTCAATTTGATCAATTCTTTATTGCCCTATTCGTGCAGTTGTTTTTAGGTGGTTCTGAGAGGTCTAGATTTCATAAACCTCCTTGAGCGCAAAACAGGTATGTCAAGCTAGTAACATTAAACAAGTGCTTCTTGGGAGGCAACCCAAGTTGTCGTGTTTGTTTTTGTTCGTGTTATCGTGTGTTAATCATTTTTGTATTTGTTTTATCTTTGTCATCATTTATTGTTGTGGTTTGCTTTATTGTGGGGCATTCGGTGTGTTTTTGTATTCTTTCAGGGATTTGGCTTTATCTTGATTGTTCTCATGTGTTCCAATTGCTTGCTTTAGAGAAGGAAAACCATTGCCCTGGAATTGTTCAGGCTAAGCACGGCCAGAGCATGCCTCTGCTCATCCTACAAATTTTCACTGGTTTTAATTTTTGAAGCATTCCAAGTCAAGCATTGGTTGAGAATGAGCATGCCAGTGGAGTAGGCATGGACATCGTGCAATTAAAACGATCGTGTCTTGCCCCTTTGATACTTTGGGGAATTTTTCTGAGATAATCAAAGGGAGGGACATGCCATGGGCATAATCTTGCTTACCTCCAATTCACATACCTTAACCCTAGTACCCTGTGCGTGCTCAGTCATGACCACTTGGCTTTCACCCTTCCATTTCAAAACCTAAGCAGCTGGTGGCGTCCTTTCATTCCATTTCTCAGACTTTCACCTCCTCCTTTTCAGCTATAAATTTTCATGAGTTTTATTTTGTTTCTTATTGAACTTTGTCATGTTTGATCACCATTTTTCTGCACATTCTCCATCGATCTTGGTAAGCCACTTGTTGATTTCGTTATTTTGATTTGGGGTTTTTATCATCCTTTATCTTGGTTTAATGCTTGATTCAATCCTTCAAGATTTTCACCTTCCTATTTTGAAATCATTGAGTTTTCTTACTTGGTGAATGAGGGCTTGTCGGGGACAATGGTCACACGAAGCATGATCGTGCTCTTTTGGTTTAGACATCAGATCTCTTTGGTGGCACGCTCCTATTCTCTTGTTGAGCACAATTTGCATGCCCTTGGCACGATTGTGTTTCCCCTATTTCCTTGACACCTGTGTACTAATTGTATTTATTTTCTCTTACAGGTCATGCCTAAGAAACATATTGAATCTAAAAGGCCTAGAATTGAGGTACCCACTCATGATGTTGATTATGTGCCTACCTTCCATACTCAGTCATACCAGGAGTGTTATGCATGATTTTCTCATTGCTGTTTTTGTGAGTAGAGGGATATTGATTAGGATGTCCTCTATGAGGTTGGTTTAGAGGCAGAGGTCCTGCAGTTTGTTAAATGTTAGAGCCTGGTAGCAGCTGTTCCAGATTACTAACAACACTTATGAGCAGTTGGCGCTTGAGGTGTTGGCCACATTTGAGTTGTCCTAGGGGACCCTTGCATTCCATAGGGCTGATTTCATTTGATTTTAGGTGTTCAACGTGATGCAATGAATGATTTTCACTGACTTCTCCGTTCAGCAGGGCTTTATGATGTAGAGTTCACTTGAACTAGTGAATACGATACACTACTTATCTCCCGGCCAGCTGGAGAGTCACTAGAGGATGCTTGGAGGCGGTTGTGCATTTTTCATACTTATGATCCCCATCGGACCAAGGCCAACATCCTCCGCACTTCGGCACTCCAGTATATGCATTTCGTTCTCAGTCATACTTTAACAGGGCATGGTGATAGTACTGTGGTCATCAGCCGCCGTAACTTTCGACTTTCTGCAGAGCATGAAGGATGGATTCCACCTGTATTTTTGTTATGAGCTCGTTGTCTCCATCTCCCATTAGGGGACTGACCATCATATATGCGCCTTTTTCATCAGCCCCTACATCACGGGTTTGGTCAGACGCGTGGGCATTTTGGAAAGGACTGATAGGATAAGGGTAGTTTGCTGTATTACATCTATGACCCTTGAGACACTGAGGTCGATGGGGATATTGTAGCATATCCAGACTGCCAAAAGGGTCGAGAACAGCATCCAAAAGCACTCTGATATTCTCCCTACCACTGCTCCTACTGATGCTACTCCTTTTCCCCACCTGCCACTACCACTTCGCGATAGCGATCACCTTCGCCGCCCCACACTTCCTCTCAATACTCAAATCACATTTCATGTTCATTTGCTACATTTCGGTGGGTTCAGAGGAGTGTGACCCTATTGCAGAGCATTTGGGCGTGCAACTGTCGCCTGAACTTGTTTTTCCTATTCACCCTACTTGTCACATTAGGGCGGATACCTCTAATCTAGGGGAGTCTCAAGTTGGTTTATTTTCTTGATCACCGAAGCTTTACTTTCTTTTCTTGTATTTCTTTCTATTTTTATTTTTAGTCCTTGTAGTCAGTAAGTAAGGAGGGTTCCCTGCTACATTTCGGTTTGTTTACTTTTATTTTGCTTTTATATTTTGTTGTTCTGTTTCTTTAGTTATCGTATGTTATTTTGATTTCCCTAGGTTTCACTTGTGTATCTCCACTCTTCTTAGGGATTCTGTTGTTGCTTGGAGTTGAATAGCATACACGTTGAGAGTGGCACCATCATTCTCCACGTTCAAAAAATTCCTTTCAATCCTCCTTTCCTTTTAATGTGTTGTTCTCAATTTTTGTGTACATGACATACATTTCTACATTGAGGACAATGTATGGTTTAACTGTAGGGAAGGGTTTCACTTTTGTATTCATTGTGATGAGGCATGACTTAGGATGATCTATAATTTCTAAGTCTAGGGGGACACTAGTGTGCTAGTGTATTTTTATTGAGCTTAATTCTTAGTCTCACTCTTGCTTTGGAAACCCCATAATTTCTCACTTTACCCTAATTATATAGCCACAAATTATGTTTAGAGAATGCTTTAGCTAAATGGCCATTAGTACCCTTGTTTGTCTTTAAAAAAAACTGGAAAATCGGATCCCTTGTGGGATGCCCTACCGGTAATGTGTAAAAATCTTGTGAAAATATGGTAGAAAGAGCTATCACCCTAGAAAAGTGAAAGCCACTTTTGAGTAGTCAAATTTTGGACATTACAATTATGCATTTGATGACCTACCGAGAGAGAAGGCTACCTCTAGGGTGTATGAAGCTACTACCCATTTAGTATAGTGTGCAATAAGGTCATTGTTAGCTAAGCTGATCCAACATGCATGGGGTACATGATTTAGGGTAATCACACACACACGAGGAGTATAGGGTGAGGATGAGACTTATCATTTATGATCAACTGTACACACTTTAATAACTAGTTTCCCTCTACACTTTTGAAAATTCCATTACTGAGATCAGACGTTATGTACTCATCTTCTTTCTAGTGTGTTGATGTGTTTTGCTTAAGGGCAAGCAAATGTTCAAGTGTGGGGGTATTTGATGAGTGCATTTTATATCATATTTATTTATCCTCAATTCATTATTTTGCTCATCCTATAGTATAATTATGTGTATATTCGGTGTTATTCTGGGTATAGTTGTTCCCTGTGTAGGATTTTTGGGTTCGAAACAATTTGGAGTAAAATCGGGGAAGAAACAAAGAGAAAATAAAGATTTTTAATGAATCATCAAGCTGAACATTGGTAGAGCACGATTGTGCTTTGTCCCACTGATTATCTCTTCCTGGAGGATTGCTTAGTGAAAACTCAAGAAGAAAGGTACTCTCAAGCTAAACACAGTCCGAGAACAAGCGTGTTTCTCCCACTGATTATCTCGGGTTTGAGGCCTTTTCTGCTTAACAGTGGAAGCACACTTTGCTTGCTCCTAGCATGATCACTCTTAAGTAAAACACAGTCAAAGCACGAGCGTGTTCCCTCCCACTAGAAAATCCAGGTGAGCACTTAGCCGATTCACTAAAAGCCTAACCGAGGAAGCACGGTCTAAGCACGACCATGCTTAGCCCATGTCGAGCCAAAAATTGCCCTTTTAACTCTAGATTCTATGGTTTTCCTCTCATTTTTGTTCGAGGGATTCTTTTCTCCACCTGGAGGACTTTGAGAAGAGAAAAGATCAGGCGTCACCACACCTTCTAAGGGGATCAAGGACCAGTTGGAGGCACAAGGAAAGTAGTGAGATTATCTTGTGAAGGAGAAAGCCATGTCTTCTTTTTAGTTCTTTTTCTTTATCTTCCTTATTCTACCCATCTATAAGGGGCTAACTATCCATGGTGTACCACGACATGAACTATAATGCTTTGTGTGCTTTGACTACTTGCTTTTAATGTTTACACAATCTTTAGATTCATGTGTTAAATCTTGTGTTGCATAACTTGATGTCTTTGATGAGCACAGTTGCTTTGATAAAACATGGTGCATGGATGGATTACCATAGTTGTAGTTGCCTTACATGATTGCAAAACTCTATGTGTTTGAAATGTACAGTTATCTTGGTAAAACTTATTGTATATGAGAACCATAGATGCAACATTGTTGTTGAGCACACACTTGAATGTTAGAATGTACCCGGTAGGCCTTAGAAGCAAGTCATCATGCTATAGCTCATAGTGATCATCTGGGGCATTACTCTCTTGTTGTTAAAATCTTGATCCTAGTCACCCGACATCTCCATCTGTTCTTTCATTGTTTGTTTGTTTCTATTCTTTAAACCAACCCAATTCTTGTTCAACTAGGCATCGGATGAAGAGTTAGTAATTTAAGTCCAATCTCTGAGGTTTGACAACCCTACCCCTCAAGGGGTACCACTTTACTACTTTTTTGCAACCAGTACACTTGCTGAGAGCGCATAAAAAAACATGTAAATTACACGGGCACAAGCACTGCCGTGCTTCTCCCCGAGCTTGTTGCTACAATAACCATACTACAATAATTGTGCTTCGCCTGGGGAGGAACCTTCAGTAAAATGCACCAACATAAGCACGGGCATTCTTCAGCTCGTGCTTACCCAGCATGACCATGCTAGGGGCAATGAAACCATGCTCTTCTTGTGCTAAAATCTCCTGTAAAGTGCAAGGGTAGAAGCCTAGGTTTGCTTCCTCCTATACCTTCATTGTAATTCATAATTCAACTCTGTTTTACACCAAATTTGTTCTAAAACTCATTCTATTATCCCAAGACCTAATTTCCTGCACAACTAAACACAAATACCCAAAGTAGCATCAAGTTTCACCAAAATATGTGCCAAACGACAAGCTAATGATGCAATAGAATTTGTAAAATGTCTATATGAAATGCACTCATCAATAATGAGCCCTAAAATCGCCGTTGCCAACACTTAGAAACTTTTGAGTCCTAACTGAGTTGACAACGGCCCCATAATGGGCTTGTAATGCCGTGATGCCCCAAGAGCTGAACAAGGTAAACAATGATGGTTGTTTTTCCTTTGTTAACCCCATTATGAGGTAATATAGAGTCGCCGATGCCCGACTCTTTGCATTTCTTACTCAAAACATAACTTTCTCTCTTCCACTTCACCAAAGAACCTTCCCTGATGATTACTTAATGATTCCAAGAAGTTTTGGACTTGTCTCCACTTTATTTAGCACCTAATTTAGTTGATTCCATAGGGTTACCATGGTCATGGTAAATAGTGTTGTATAAGTAGAGCTAAAGAAAGTGCGTAAAAGATTACGCTATTGATTAAATAAAAATGAAGTAATAAGAGTCTTTCGCCATTCCTTGGGAATTACAGCACTCTTGCTCACCCACGAGGTATCACTTGATGGGTCGTACACTTGCACTATAATGGACTAATTGTAGTATTAAGTGCATACTTGCTGGCTTATATATTTGCATAATTTTGACACCCATAATGTGTTCATCAAGTTGTTGAAGCCATTGTAAGGGAACAGAGTGGAGAGATTCTAGGATGAAGACTCCAATGCCCATCTCTTAAAATTTTGCAAATCTGTTTGACATTAAAGATGAACATAATGACATATGACATAATCAGATTATAACTCTTTCTTTTCAACTTGAGAGACTCAGTGTACCGGTGGCTTACTTCCCTAGCACTGGGCTTGATCAAGACATGGAATGACTTAGTAGAGAAGTTCCTTGGACAGTAGTTTTCACCAAGTAAGCCAGCAAAGATCAAACATGAGACTTTGGCATTTAAGCAAGGAGAATCAGAAACACTGTTCGAGGCACATGAATGATTCAAGGACCTTCTTAGGCGATGCTTACATCATGGATTCAGTTCATGGACGAGATTGTAATTTTTGTACAATGGGCTGAACTACTAGACTAGGCAGACTATTAACATCACAGCAGGAGGATCTCTAAGTAACAAGTATCCTAAAAAAGCAGGACAATTATCTGAAGACATGGCAAATAATGAATCACACTGCAGTTCAAAAGGGAGACAACCAAAGGTTTCTAGACTACATGAGTTAGACGCAAATATTGCTTTGGTAGTGAAATTTGATGCACTCATGAAAGCTAGATCTACTCGTGCATAATGGTCAAGGTGCAAGCTTGAATTCTAAGGTCATTTTGTTTTATAAGACTTGTGGAGGAGGGGATGGAGCATCTCAGTGCCCTATTGTAAGCTCAACATTAGCTCCTATGGAACAGGTTGACTATATCAGAGGAGGACAAATGAACCAAAATAACCTGTATAGCAACACCTACAACCAGTGTTGGAGCCAGAATTTGGAGGTTAGAGGGCCGAATTTGAAAAAAAATTAATTAATTAAAAATTTAATATTTTTAAATTTATTTATATTATAATTTATAGTTTAGTTTATAAAAATTAGATGTTTAGAAAACTCTACTAAAAATATATTTTTATATATTATATAAATTAATTTGTAAAAAAATTAAAAACTAAATACATAGATTTAAAAATAAAAGCTACATAAAATAATTTATAAAATATTAATAAATCATAAATAAATTTTTGATAATATTTTTTTAAAAAAATATTATGTTTTAGATTTTTTTTTCTTTTAACAAAGTGCTATATAGACTTGGGGCGTGCGCACGGAATGAAATTTAATTTTCCAATCCACGCACTCTCAACCGAGGATGAAGAGTTTGGGCTACAAACTCACACCCACAACTGATGTTGACTCGCTACCATTATTGCTTTTAATAAGTTTTGAACTAGAGATCTTGTCAAGTACTATTAGGCTATAAGCCTTTTTGGTTGTTTTAGATTATATCTATTAATTTGTAAAAAATATTAATTTTTAAAAAAATAAAAATAAAAAAACAATAGAGAGATAATTTTAAAAAATAAAAATAAAAAACTTAGAAAGAGAGAGAGAGAGGGGCCGAAGAGAGAGAATAAAAAACTAATTAGAGAGAGAGGAAGAGAGAATAAAAAACAAATTAGAAAGAGAGGAAGAGAGAGAATAAAAAACTACTTAGAGAGAGAAAGAGAGGGGAAGAGAAAGAGATATATATATATAGAGAGAGAGAGTGTGTGTGTGTGGAAAAAGGGAGAAAGAGAGAAGGGGGAGGCGGCTCCCTCTCCCTCCGCCCCTGCCTACAACCACGGGTGGAGGAACTATCCTAACTTCTCTTGGAGTCAGGGTCAGCAGTAGAGGCCTCCCCCGCAATGGACTTACCTATACCATTCTCAACAGTTACAACCTGAAAGGAAGATCTCCACAAAAGATATTTTGGCCAAGTATATGACTAGTAATGATGTGCAAATGGACAAGTTTGTATGAAATTACGAAACATTCAAGCATCAATAAAGAACTCAGAAAATTAAGTTGGACAATTGGCAAGAGCTAGTATTGAAAGACCTCAAGGAAGCCTCTCAAGCAGCAGTGAAGCAAACTTAAGGGAGTAGCTTAAGGCTATCTCACTCCACAATGATGAGACCATCGAGGCAAGTGTCGCTTGTTGTCCCAGTGTCCTAATAGAGAGAGCAATCTTACAGGAAGGACCTAGTACTTCACAGGAATACATAGAGGAGGAAGAGGAAGAAGTTAAGGAAGAACCAAAATAGTCATCACCAGCTCGACCCATAGTTCAAGAATACAAAACCTGAGTTCTTTGCCCTTCCATACTGAAAGCCAATATAGAGGATGTGTAGTTTAGGAAATTCATGACTATTTTCAAGCAACTCCATATAAACATCCCCATAGTGGAAGCATTATCCAAAATTTTTGAAGGACTTGCTTACCAACAAGAGGCATTTGGAAGAGCTCGACATAGTAGCTATTAACAAGAATTATTCCGGCATCATGGATAAAATAATGCTAATAAAGTGACTGTCTTAGTTCTACCATATTTTTTGTTTCATTTCCTTTGGAAAAATCAAAAAAACTTTAATAGTATTAGAAATACCAGTACCATAAACTTAATGCATAAAGGACTCCTTAAGAGCGTTGTTTCTATCTACTATTATCTAAAAATAATCAAGTTATTAATGACTAGGTTAAACCAAGAAATAACCCTCACGTGAAAAATTATAGTGGATCGATCAATCATCCGAACACTATGGAAAAATCATTATTGGGTGAGGGCATGGAAGAAAACTCACTGGCTGATTCCAAAGCTAGTATAAACGTAATGCCATACACCATATGCATGAAGCTTAGATTACGAGAGCTGAGGCTAACAAGAATGACCTTGTAGTTGGTTAATAGGTCAGTAAGGAGACCGCAGGAAATTGTGGAAGATGTGCTTGTAACTACAGAAAGACTTATCTTCCCTGTAGACTTTGTAATTCTTAACATAGATAAGGATGTAGAGACCCTACTCATTCTTCGATGACCTTTCATAAATACATCTAGGGCCCTCATCAAGTGTAGAGATGGAAAGATGACATTGAAAATAGGAGATGAAGAAGTGGTGTACCAACTCCCCAGTGCCATGAAACACTCAATAGATTAAGAAGATGAATGTTATTTTGCACACGAGCTTAATCTTTCTATGTATGATTTTGTGTAGGATGTATTCATGGTGACCCTCCTCACGAATATCTGGAGGAGCAGCTTGGGGAAGGATAGATACAACTAGCATTACAATGGCGAGGGATAGGAAAAATCTTGAGTTTTTTACTATGAGCATTACAATGGGTTTGGTAAACCTGTAATACCCATTATGATGTTTAGGTAGAGAGATAGACTTTCTGAAAAATTGAGTGAGTCTACAATAGGCTTACAACACTCTTTGTGATGATTGTGGTGATTTATAACGGCTATTCCATAGAGCGTGCCGTGACTCTGATTTTTCTAGAGGTTTAGCACGGCTTTACCAAGCTTGCTCTCTGACCATGGTAAACACAACGAGCCCTAGAATGGCCATTACCAACATTTAGAAATTTTTTAGGCCCAACCGAGCTGACAATGGCCCCATACCAGGCTTATAACGACCATGGTGCCTCGAAGAGACTAAACTCATAAGCAACGTCCGCTATTACCCCCATTACTTGGACATATAGGGTTACTGACAGCTGACTCTTGCCCTTTCTCACTCAAAACTCACTTTCCTCTTTAACACTTCACCAGAGACCCTTCCTTGATCTTTACCTAGTAATTTTGAGGAGCTTGGGTTTATTTTTGCTCAATTTAGCACCACATCCACTTGATTCTCACCGCGAAAAACTCTCTTTTCGGCCGATTTCATAAGAACCTTTCCAAACCTTTTAAATCATGATTTTATAATATTTAAATGGCATGAAATTGTTTAATGATGCTTGGTGAATATTTTTATCTAAATTTCCATTGAAATAGACTAATGTATAGAAAATTTTCACCATGGTCAGCATCACAACGATCGTTCCTCGATGAACAATGGCCATTGAGATGGTTGTTGTGTTCAAACAATGAACAAGGGAAAAGTAAGTCACAACGAGTGTTGCTCGCTCGTTGTGAGGCCATTATGAGATTTTTCCTGCTTATGTCATCTTTGCAACACCTGGAAACAAGAGGAAGCACGTTGTCAGCAAGTTGTTGCTCCACTTGAGGACACAATGGATGTGCTACGGCGTTATGCGCCCATGGTGGCCCTATCATAGTGCACAATTAAGTTGTTGAGTCACACAATGGCTATTGTGAACTCGTTGTAACAATCTAGAAAGATATCACAGCCTTGGTAACGATCATTATAAGACCGTTATGGTAATATAACAACCATGATGTAATCGTTGTCTTTTCCAGCATTGCATTTTCCGTATTCTATTGACTAATTTTTTGTATTCTTTTTGAATTACAGGTTATGGGTTAAAAGAGAACTGTAATGGTCCCGAGGTAGAGATCGAGAAGAAGAAGAAAAAGACCAGAAAGTCTTCTCAGCCATTAGAACCATAGTTTTGGGATCCAGAGCATAGAGCCTGCTATAGAAGTTTGCTCAACCATAGGTTCATAGACGAATGCCAGATAGATTGGCCGACGCACGAGCCCAAAGGTCTTGCCGATGAGGTATGGGACCTTATTTTAGTATAGGGCTTGGATTAGTTATTTGACATTGATGAGCTGATATACTTGAGCTCACGATGGAGGTCATGAGCTCTTTCAAGCTCAACCATAACATCATTAGCCTAGGGCATCAGGAGACGATCAGTTTCTGGATGGGGTTGGTATATATGGAGTACACACATATGACATCGTACTCAGTACTCCACGTTGACCAACCGGTCCACCTGAGCCCAAATTAGATATGGACCCAGACACTTCGGGGCCATGAGATGTATGCCTGTGGGACCTCAAAGGCATTTGCCTTAACACCCCCAGTGTTTCGCTACCTCCATGCCATCTTTTTAAGGATGTTGACTGGGTTAGGAGATAGCACTAGTGTCGTGAACTTCTGAGATTTGTATTTTCTATGGAGCATGGTAACTTGGGTGTGGATTCACATTGGTCATGCGCTAGCTTGCCAGCTGAGACATTAGCCTCGTGACCCCCGCCTGGCGACCTTATTCCTTGGTTCGTACATTATTAGGCTTAGATGGTGGCCTTGTCTGATTGATCATTGCACAGGTATGCACCGTGTTGGGGGCATGCAACCGTTTGGAGTCACCACACTCCGGGCTATGCGTATGATTGAGCAGCAGGACACACCCCATAAAATGCAATACTAGTCGGTCCATGGGACCGACTCTGAGTCTTTGGATGATGAGAAGTATCTTCCTGATACCTCTATTATTGTAGTTCCACCGATCCCAGCTCTAGTTCCTACTGTTGCTACTTCTCCTCCTTTGACTACTGCACAGACTACATCAACTCCATCAATTCTTGAGGAGGAGTGCTTGACCCATCTCGAGGAGGGTCAAGTGATGATTAAGGGTATACTTCGACAGATCCTTGTGCATTTGTAGCGTCAGTATCCCTCGACCACTTTGGCGCCTACATCACCCATTATTACAGCTCAAGTGGCACCGATACCGCTAGTACATCACCGATCATATACCGCACTAGACTTCCCCTGCTGGACTCTCTTTTTTCTATTTTATATGCTACTTTTATACTTTCATATTTCAGTACATCGTAGATTTTATTACAGCAAGGGACAATTGCCCTGTTGCTTTTTTACTTTTTGATATTAGTGGATTTTATTTTACAGCAGGATATAGTTATATAGTTTTTGTTTGTTGTGTATTGAACTACTCCAATTGTGCCTCATCAAGGTTTAAGGTGATCAGATGCTCTTCTAGCCTGCATAATTTGTTGCGTGGACAAGGATAACTTCATCGCCCTAGTTGGCCAAACTAAGAAATCAAGGGAGTTCTATTGACAATACACTCTTTTAATTTCTTTTTTTTTATTATATATCACTATATTTATGCATGTATGTGTACATTGGGGACAATATACATCTTTAAGTGTGGGGAGAGAGTGAAGGTTTGCTTTTTCTTTGCACATTATTAAGAATTTCGTACAATACTATAATATGTTACTATACTATCTATCTTGTAAAATTTTTTAGGGGTGTTTGTATCTTATACACATGCTAGTGTTGATCTTTGAAGGTATTGCACTTGCTTGTTGGAGTTTCTTCGGTCTAGGGACATGATATGTTTGACTAGCAATTCTTTCATTCTCTCTCAAGAGTTTGACTACTCTGAGAGTCTTTACCTTGCCTTGTGTCCCTCTTGACTGTACCTTGCACCTTTATGTTTTGTCTAGTGATTGATGTTTTATAATGGGCATATGATCAATACTTATTTTATTGCTTTGAGATAAGATATATGTACAGCGGAAAGAGGTACTTCCTTTGTGGTGCGTAGTTGTTCCCAACATATTAGATACAAAGTATATGGCCTAGTAGGAGAGAAGGTTGTCTCCTAGGAAGTGTGAAAGCTACTGATTGTGAAAAAATAAACAAACAAACAAAAAAGAGAGAAAAAGAGTAATCATGTAAAAAATTATGAAAAGTGTAAGATTGAGACTAAGGAAAAACCCCAAAAAATTTTCTTTACACAATCTAGACTATAAGATAGTATAAAAAGAGTTTGACACTTTGGAAAGTACTTTTTGTCATAGAGTAGAATACTCTTTGTATAGTAATAATCATGCTACCTGGCATTTGATTATTCTCCCACATACTAATGAAACTCCATACTTAGTTACCTGAAATGAAACACTTATCATGTATTCCATTTTTATTAGTTTCAATTGCTTAAGGACATTAAAACGCTTAAGTGTGGGGATATTTGATAATTGCTAAACTGATCATATTTTCTATATCATTTATGCTGCATTTAGTATGAAATTATACTTTTTTAGCATCTCAATAGTTTGAAATTTCATCTTTTTGTTCATAATAACCTTTATTTCCGTTTTAGGAAGAAAGAGGTGAATTCAAGGATGTTTTGAAGCAAAATAAAGCAATTTGTCTAATCAAGGCTACACCATAACTCACAACGGGCGTTATGGCCATACACAACACCCGTTCTCTATAATTACCACTACTTGATCAAGCCATGGTAGCATAAGCTCATTGGAAGCAACATAGAAGCCATAACAGTCTCACAACTACCATTATCAAGTCCACAATAGTTGTTGTCAAGAGACATAATGCCCAAAGACTGCTAGGATGCAACTTGGAGCCCAAGCAACAACTTAATCATAATAGGCATCACAACGCCTATGGTGAGACCATGGCAGAGATGATTACTATAAATACCTCAGTATATAATAAATTCAGGGAGATTCTTTTATAAAAGAAGCTAGGACACCCAGATTTCAGGAGATCTGAGTGGCGGGGTCATAAGTGCTTGTGTTAGTAAGATGAAGTATTTTTTTATTACATTGAGCATCACTTTTATCAGATTTTATCAATTATGCATGTGTATTTGTGTTTTTTTTGTCTATTTAGGGTTGTGGAGACAATTGTGGAAGAAAGAAAGCAAAAGTAGATCGTGGATGCATTTATTGATGAAGTTCTTGGATTGAACAAATGTGAAGACATAAATCATGCTCAAAGACATGTTGGTGTGTGCCAATATCCATTGTGCTCAAGCGATTGCACAAAGGTAGTCGAACTCATGTGTTCCGACTTGTGCAATACTAGCAAGAGTTTTGTCAATGGTTTGGGACCATGTATCTTTAGATTTACACGAGTCATTAGATGTCAATTAGGAGGCCTAATTAGTAGTCTTGCACTCAAAACAATAGTCCTAGGGTGAGCAATGTTCGGGTACCCCATTCTCTTATCGATTGCTTCTCCTTATCCATATTGCACCTCTCTTCCTTTTCTTTATTTCTATTTGCATTGATTTTGTGCACTCATCACAACTTGGTTTCCACCCTAGCTAAATAACATTACTTCTTGCTTTTGATCACTATTCCCTATGGATATGACTATCCACTCATCGGGGTACTTTATTACTTGGACAACCCGTGCACTTACGGGGCACTCAGGCAAGAAGTGTGTCACGGGGGATGGAGTTTCTTCCATATTCCAATGGATTTTGGTGGATTTCGTGAGATTATGTCAATGAGCATCATTGGAGAAGATCATGCATGATTGGCATTTTGAAAGATCATCATCAAAGCAACGTGAGTGATGCACATCATCGAACAATCTTAGGATCTTCTAATCCCTATCTTAGGAGAACTATTGGGGAGAGTTAGTCTAGGAATATATTAAATGCTTATTTATTATTTATTTGGTGTTGTGGTTCTCTTGTGATTTGATGATTTGTTTTTTATGACCTATAAGAACCTAATTCGAGGAGAATTGTATGTCTAAATCCCTTGGTTATTATTTATGAATCTTGATTGATTAATAAATTGATCTAGTTTTTTGTAATCATTGCATGTTCTTAATTGATTGTTATATGTTGATGTGGATGAGGAGGATATGCTCCCATATTGATGATGCCCATGCCATGATAGGTCTATGCATGTTCTAAGAGGTTAGGCATAGCTAGATTTCCGGATTAGGAATTGATTGTCCCTTAGGCTTAGGTCTAATTAGTCTCTTCTCATGGTATTCTCATACTTAAGTAAGGCAAACATAGGAGGCTTGAGTGGAAAAGATTCCATCTTAAGTTCCTAATGATTTAGACCTAGTCGCCATGGCTTATTGGGGCTAGTAGGCCTTTGAATTCCCCCTGTTTGAACCTAGAACATGATTGACACTTAATGCCTACCATAAGTAATAATCAAGATAACTTTAGTACATACTCCCAACTCCTTCTAACTGTGTTTAACATTGTCTCTTATTATATTGTTTAATAGTGTTGTATAAGTAGAACTAAAAAAGAGCGTAAAAGATTAGGTTATTGATTAAGTGAAAAAGAAGTAATAGGAGCCTCTCATTGTTCTTAGGGAAATACAACCCTTGTGCTGACCCATGAGATATCACTTGATGACCCGTACACTTGTGGTATAAGGAACCGATTGTAATATTAAGTGCATACTTGCTTGCTTATATATTTGCATAATTTAGACACCCATTAAGCATCCTTTAATAGTCTTCACAATGGTCGTTGTGAGGCGTTGTTGCTTCTGTGTTTCTTTTAGTGGTTCTATGCTACCACAGCTTGATCATGCAGTGGTAAGTATAGACAACGAGCATGATAAGTTTCCATAATGCCCGTTGTGAGTTGTGGTGTGGACTTGATTCAGCAACTCACTTCATTTTACTTCAAAACACCACCGAATTTTCTTCTTTCATCCTAAAACAAAAATAAGGGTTGTTGTGAACAAAAGAATGAAATTTTATACTAATGAGGTGCTAATTAAGCAAAATTTCATACTAAATGCAGTGTAAATGATATAGAAAATATGGTTTGTTTATCATTTATCAATTATATTGTAGAAGAAGATTAACAAAAAAACGTAAACGTTTAGGCGATTGATTAAGTGAAAAGGAAGTAATAAGAGCCTCTTGTCATTCCTAGGGAAATATGACTCTCATGCTCACCCATGAGGTATTATTTGATTACCCTTACACTTGTGGAATTAATGGACCATTGTAATACTAATTGTATATAACATGTTGACACTTACATATATTTAACATCACACATAAAGCGTATGTCAGCTGACTAAAGCCAATAATCTCATTTCTTTCTTGAAACATTAGCATATTTCTCCTTTAGGTAGAATGATTCTGATTAATAGTGTCATCATGTCAATTCTAGTTACAATTTGGATGTTCAACATATCCCAAATTCAATTCTTGATTCCATTACTAAAGCAACTAGGAGTTTTTTTCTTTTTCGCACAAAGATAGCAATAAAAGTGGCCTTTTGCTAATGAGTTGGAATAGAATTATCACAGATAAGTCTGAAGGGGGTTAGCTATTAGAAACCCAAAGCTTGTGAGAGCTACTCTAATGGCAAAAAAATGTTGAGATTCCTAAATGTTGAATTTACTTTTTGGAATGATATTCTGAATTACAAATATGGAGATGCTCATAATTGGAATTCAAAAATCCCTGCCATATGTTCTTGGTTTTTTAGATTTCTCTACAAGAACATGGATTTGATAAAAATAATCTTTGGATCGATTCTATTAATGCAAATAGCATCTCTTTTTAAATGATACTTGGTGTTTTGATATTTTTATTTGTCATAAACTGCTTTCATTAAAATGGGTCTCTTATATGTCAATCCTCAAGCCGTTGATATTTTGGAAAATAACATTTGGGGATTTAATGCTTTGGCTAATTTCTTGGGACCCAATGTAAACTCTCCAATCAGGGATTTTGGCCATGTTGGTCCTAGAAATCCAATTCATTGGGTGTGGCTACTAGGACCTGCTCGTGGCACCATTGTTTCTATTGTTTATTCTTTCTTAAACTCTAGCTATGATTCAATGGAGTCTTGGAAGGGTTGGAAAAATTTGTGGAGGTTAAACAACTTCCAAGAGCAAAAATGTTCATGTAGTTTCTTTTTCATAAAAGAATCAAAACCAAAAGACTCCTTTTTCTCTTAACTTGATCGCTAATGATATATCAATGTTTTTGTGATAATGACAGGGAAGACATAAATTATCTCTTTCAGGCTTGCCCCAAAACTCTTTTGGTTTTGGCGGAATATTAAAGAGAGATCACACTTAACCTTTTATTTGCAAAAATAGCTTTTCGGATGGTTTTTGGATTTAAAATCTAACAACAGATAAAAAGTTTGTGAAAGCTTCAATTATTACCTCAGCATCATGGCTAATTTGGAAAGCTAGGTGTAATTTTATTTTCAAAGGTGCTCAATGGAACCCTCATTAAATCGCAATGAAGGCTTTGGATCATACTAGGGAGTATACCAAGAATGCTCAAATTCAGAGGTAGTCTTTCTTTATTAATTGTTCTGTTGATTCTCCTTCTATTTTTTTTTTTTTTTGGATGCTTCTTGGCTCCCTGATAATCATGTTGTTGGAGCAGGTTTTATGTTAACTTGAACTAATAAGCAAATCATTATAGCAGGCTGCATTAGAATTAAAGCTCATTCTATTATAGAAGCTGAATTAGGTGCGATGGAGATTGGCCTTAGAATAACTATAGATTAGGAAGTCAACATTCATCTTATTTTAAGATAACAAGGTTATTAACTGGAGGCTCAAGCAAAGAATTGCAGAAGCTAAAAGAAATTGACATCGACAATAAACATATCATTAGCATACCTCGATGTTGGAATAGGATCACTAATCATTTGGTCGTGCAAGGGAGAAGCTCTCTGACACACCCTTTGCATATGTCCACAAGTGCACGGGTTGCTCAAGTAATAAAGTGTACCCATTAGGTTAAGTTGTTGAATCCACAAGGAACAAAATTATTAATAATAGCTACTTCTAAGTTATCTAGTCGAATAATCAAGAATATGATGTGATGAACTAATTCATAAAAAGATGAATGCCACAAAAAGAAAGCAAGAGTAAAATAAGGGGAAGTCTCAATCAATGAAAATGAGATATTCGGGCAATGCTCCCCCTAGGATTCAAACATTAAACAAAAGATTCACAAAGTGTTCCTAAATTAAGTTAATTAAGTCATGGAAATCTAAAGATAATCAGTTCCTACCTCCAAATACCAATACTAGTCCCCTACGAGGTACTAGTGGAGAAATCTATCAGTCTCAACACCTCATACCACATATGACAGCATAGCACTCTAGGGGTTCCAAAAGATATATCCAATTTCTAAGAATAGACCTAGCCCTACTTCTAGGTGAAAGGTCACTAACCTCCTACGATGTCTTGGTGAAGAACTCTCTCAATACCTTTCACCACATATGGTTGCTTAAAACTTAAGGAATATGGAGATAGAATACACCAACACTCCACTATCTTATGACTCATCCTTTTAACCCTTTTCAATCTTGATGTTCTAACCCTAATGGAGATGATGAGTCCACAAGCACATGGGTCGTCAAGTAATACCCTGTGTGTAACACAGGGGTCGTATTCCTTGGGGTCCCAAGAGTTGCTATTACTTCCCCCTAGATGACATTGTCTAGTCTACCAAATATAGGACTAAAACAGGATAAGGAAAATAACAAAGACAAAACTATGAACAAATGGACTAAGGCTCACCACATAAACATACTAAGGAAGCAAGTAACAATGAAAATAGGAGGTCCCCGGGCGACGATCCCCTTGGGACTACTAAAGTTAGATGGATGCTAGAATTACACAGGTAATGGTGGTTATGGGCCAAAAGATATTTGAAAGTAGATTACCCCGATGGTTACAATGATAACCCCTAATCCAATAAGAGTATTGGCTCAAAATCTCTTCCAACGGAATCCTCCTACGACGGTATTACAATTAGGGAAATCTCAAATTATGACCGAAACTCAACCTAGGTATAGCCCTAATAGTTAGAGGTGTATGAAATACCCAATGGTCATAGTGTATTCATACATGTATCCCTTACAAGCAAGGTGAGTCTAGTACAAGGGCGATGGTCACGCTACCAAGTACAACCTAGAAGTTGAATCACAGAGTTCTCATGCAAAATAACACATCAAAGAACACCAAGCAAGGATCACAAACCACACAAATGCCATAAATGTAAATCAAAGCATCTATACAAGCAAGTTTATCCCAAGGTTCACCGGACGCCCGGTGACCTTGGGAGACTAGTTCATCATCAACAAAGGAGCAAGTGTATAAGATAAGAGATACAAAGAAAAGCTCATAACAAACTCCCCTAAGATAAAGAGTAGAAGGTGGTAATGAGAACTCGTCGGATTTGCGCCGGCAAGCTCCTAGATCTTCTCCCTTGAGTGTAACCTTCTTCTCTCACAGCCTTGAAACCCTAGAAGATGATGGAGAAGAAGGGATGGCCAAAGTCCCCTCAAATGATGCCCTAACCCCTTTTAAAAAGATGCTCTCGGGATGGCTCACAAGTGGCTTCATGGTCATAAAACGGACCATGAGGCTGCTCTGAAAACAGGCCGAAAAATTAGTATGTTGCTATAATACTGCTATAGTACTGCATCACTCAAAATTCCTAGCGATTGACTTCACGGCCGTGAGGTTGCCCGTGAGGATTTCCAGACTTAGGATTTCTTCAAAGTCTTTGTGCTTCAGGCTGCTATAGTGTTGCTACAGTCAGGACCCTAAAACGACTTGTTTGATGTCGATTTCTTCTCAAATTTCATCGTTGGGCTCACCTAGGCTTCTTTTGTGCCTGAAACATGAAATAAAATGATTAAACCATAAAAGGGCATCGATTCATCAATAAAATACACAATTCATACATAATATATATATATATAATACATACATTTAGGCGTTTATCAAGAGACCTTTCTTTCACCAAGGTGAATGAATCAATGCAAACCAATCAATCAATTAATCAATAAAGAAAGAAAGAATTAACAACACAAGATTAAAACTCAACTAAATTCTGATTAAAAGGAAAACATAATGTAAATTAATATAACGAATAGAATCCTAGGGTTCACATGCCAATATCCTCTAGGGTTTAGCTCTCCATGGATCATGTTACAAACAATTAAGAGAATAAAAATTGATAAAAGCCTTAGAAATAAACCCCCTTGAATTCGTGATGGTGACCAAGAAAGCCACTAGTGACCCTAGCTTTGGGTAGTTTCAACATCTTAATGGATTCCTTTCGGAAGCTAGGATCACCGGTGGCTTTCTTGCTGAAGAAACATCCCCTAAAGTAGCAAATACCTCATTTGCAAACCCTAGCCAAATTGCCTCTCCAAAGCAATGAAAAGTCCCCAAAAACTGGGCAAAACAGCCTTTTAAAATCAGAATTCTGTGCCTGTAACTTATTTTGACACACCCATGTAGGCTGCAGATTTTTCCACGCGCACGTGTGGAAATTTACATGGCTATAAATAGTAAGTGCTATCGTAACTTACTACAGTGTTGCTACAATACTTTCGTGACCAATTCTTCCAAATCTCTCCTTTTTTTCCTAAGGCCACATGCCTGTGTGGTAGATCATGAGGCTTCTTGTCAACTAAAAACCATTGGGAAGGCTCTTGAAGTCTTCACACAAGTATGGACATGAAGATGATGCGACAACCTTTGTACTCGTCCAACTCATAAACTAACTTGAACTTTTTCAGAAGTTTGCACACACCCCCATTTATATAAGCACCAATTGTGCCTTGATCTATGTGTCATGCAAAAAAACTCCCAAATTGTGCTTTCATGACCTATCATTATTTTCTTTTCTCTCTAAAAGCCTTCACAACTCTATTTGCACAAAGGAACATCAAATACAATTTATGAGCCATGAAACATGATAAAAATGATACTCAATACATGTAAAACATTTAAATATTTATATTCACTCAAGCACTTATCACTCTCATACCATGTTCCTTTTCTACAGGGGTTTAGACCTCCCAAGGTGGTTGATGAAGAGCTCTAAACATAATGGTTTCTTTATGTATATTTTCTTTGTTTTGTCTCAAATTGTCTTCTAGTTCTTTTTATAGCGTTTTCTATTTCTTCTCTGTTTCTATTTGAACCTTTTTTAGATTAATAAAATAGTTACTTAGTAACTCCAAAAAAAAAAACATTCAAAGACCCATTATAAATGCGTATTGCTTGTTGCATAATTTATTAGAAGGGAGATGACACAAGATCCTGCATAAGATAAAGCCAATAATCTACCCTTGAAAGAAAACATAGAAGCTGGTACTGATAACATTAAAATTGTTGAACCATTAGATGAGTGGAACCAATTTAGGCTGGCATGGCTACGGACATGTTTAACACTTAGAATTGAATTGATCATGCTAGTGAACTAAGAATGGGAAATGCCATGCTATGTATTGTGCTATTTGTTTATTTGGTCATGGTAATGTTTTTGTAATCGTATCTTCTAGATTTGATGTTGGACATGTGCTTAATGATATGTTTATCATTATGTTTTAGTTAGCTTTAATTAATTAAATTGGTTTCTTTTTTTTATATTACACAAGTACTTCCTTTTTCTTGAGAATGCTTTAATTTTGATCTTTATTTTGAAGAAGTGCTATCTCATGTGGAAGGATAAACTATTGACTTTATAATGGATGGAAATTTGTGATGTTTTCAATGTAAACATCTCATGTTTAAGGATAAACTATTGACTTCATAATGGATGGGAGTTTGTGAGTTTTCAATGTAAACATGTTTTGTGTTTTTTTTGGAAAGCATGGGAATGTATGTGGATTGTATTGGTTGTTTGAAATGAAGTGTATTTGCTTTTTTTTGTTAAATGTTTGCAATATAGGCCTTTTGTGATATATATAAACGTGGCTTTTAAATTTTTACATGTCTTGTAATCGACATAGTCAATGAATAAATAGAAAATAGAAAAACACCATCATTTCCTAACTATGTAATAATAATACGAACTATTTAACATACATATTTAATTACAATTATTAAAATGGATAATAATACCTAAATATTTAAAATACTTTTTTGTAGTAAGTAATTTAAATAATAATAAAAATAAATTATTTAATTAATATATGATAATAAGAAAGTAATATAATATTTAAAATATTTCACTAATAAAAAGTTTGACATAAGTAATGTTTCAATATTATTCCCAGTGAAATTTTCTACTAACCAAACACAATTTTTATTTCCATTACCATTCTTTTCATTCCTATTCCCATTTGGGCTCCAAACGCTACCTTAAAGAATTTGACAAGATTTTTCCCTAGAATTTTAAATGCATGCATGTATTTCGTTTGTATTAACACAAATAATAGCAAATTTTCGTTGCCATTTGATAGATTATGTCCTTAAAAATTGGTGAACTAAATCTCATACAAGACAAATTCATGTAGATCTTCTAACGATTTTGATTATTAGACTCATGTCAAGAGTGCTCAAATCTCATTATTTATTCTTTTAAAATAAAAATATCTCAGAAATCTCTCTTATAATATTTTTTTCATAACCATAGAAATTAGATTTGGAGCCAAGGTATTTTTTTTTTAACAAATGCAACAGGTGTTGTATAGCCAGAGACGTACGCATGGGTCGAAGATTGATCGTCCCACTCATGTGTCCTCACTCGGCAACATAATGTTTGAGCTACAAGATAACACTCATAACCGGAGACCCTTTATCATCACTATATCTAGATGGATTTGAACTTAGGGATTTTAAATCTTTATACCAAGTCTTTTGCAGTGTGGCCAATATAGGTGAGCTATAAACTCTTTGGCATGTACTTTTTGTTTATGGAATATTTCATTTTTACTACTAATATAATTTATTTTAGTATGATGTTTGCTTATATATAATTTTGTTATTAATATGTGTTAGTTCCGGAGAGGTAGTGGTGTGATAATTTTTCTCTCAACCTCACAAGTAATGAACTTACATACAATCAATCATGCAAGAGAAAATGAGACACACAAATTGGTTACTAAGTTTAGCACAATCATGTCTGCATCTTGGGGCGAAGCCCAAAGAAAATAATCCACTAAAAGAGGAAAAAGGAAAGAAGAGTTACAACATCCTCTCTCTCTCTCTCTCTCTCTCTCTCTCTCTCGCACAACAAAGAATAACTCTCTCTAGATTGCCTGGTGCCTACTCACTTCAACCCACACACCAGGGTTTCTCACTTATGACTCATCCTAAATCTTCAAGATGGGTATCTTATATCGACATCCCTATGTCCCAATAAAACTTTATCTTTTATATTTCTCCATGACTTTCTAACTTGGGTATCTTCCAAAGTTAAATGTTGCAACTCCAGTTGCAATTAAACTTGGAAAGCTACCCACTTGATGATCCTGAATAAGTTCTAGCCTAGTTGTAACCAAATTTGCGACACCTTCAACCCTCTCGGTTTCTTTAGTTTGCTTCATAACAGTTGACTTGTCTTGAGCTCCTCCTGCCTGCAACTACTTCCTTCCTCACGTCATTTCAGCATGTTCTTCTCTCGAGGGTCACACCCACCAAGGAGCGAATCCATCTCACCGAAGATGGCCTCCAAAGATCTCTTGATCTTCTTTCCAAACTTGGTCCAAGTTTGGTCTTTACCAAATCTTCAAACTTGATCTTCATTCATCCAAGTTTAGTTCTTTAATATATTGTTACTAAATTTGATCTCCTCTTATCCAAGTTGAAATCTTCAATATCTTTTGAGTATAATTTTTATTCATCCAAGCTTGGGTCTTCAATCTTCTATCAAATCTCACCATATATGTCTTGTATAGTTGAATAGCAGCCACTCATAATTAGCTAGGGGTGGGCAAAATAATCCAGATCTGATGATTAGATCCGGTATCCATATTTTTTATTCGAATTTTTTGGGTACCCAATTCGAAAATAAGGGTCGGGTACCCGATCCGAAGTTTTTAGATGAAAAATCGGGTTAGATCCGGGTCAAGAGAAATTAAAAATCTGGTAACTGAATCCGATCTGATTTTTATTTTTTTAAGTATATTCTTATATATAGATACATAATAATTTTAAATTTTATATAGTCTAAAAAAAGTAAAAAAAGATCTAAATCCCTTATATCTAAACACTTTAAGAGTTATATATATTAATAAATTTAAATTTTTACAAGGGCTAAAAGTAAAAAAAAATATTCAAATGCCTAATCTAATAACCTAAAAAAGTTATATACTTATATAGTTATATATATATATATATACAAATTTTAATTCTACATAGATTAAAAAGTAAAAATCCCAAATCTCTGCCTCCCGGGTTCCCCAACTGGCTATAATGCTACCCCTTCTCTTTAGTCTCCATCCAAATCTCTTTTCTCTCGATCGACCAATAGATCATTATCGATGAGACAGATGATGGTTTTCGAAAGATTTTTTTAATGATCAAGATTGATAAAACTCTTTATTATTTTTATTATGACTTTTGTTGTGTGGAGAATAATATAACAGTTTAATGCTCTTTATAAGTTATAAGATTTTCATGATATCCGATTTGGTTTAAACGGGTCGGATACGGGTCGAGTTTTTGTCGATCTAAAAAACCTGGCACAATGGTTGGTAGAGGGCAAAATAGGAAATTAATTGAAAATATAAAGAACGAAATTTAGGTATCACTTATATTAAAGATTCCTGTAAAACATATCAGAATTAAAAATGTGGATAAATTGTATATATTTGTCAGCTTTTTATAAAAAAAGTTCTTGATATTAAAGTCATAGAATATCTTGTCATTAATTTCTTCATATTTTCAAAATAAATGCGAGGTTTATCTTTTCTTTTTTTATAAAAGTGGATAAACAACAACTTTATTAAAAAGAAACAGAGTCACAGACTACAAACAAACGAAACAAAAGGCAAGAACAAGAAAATAAAATGCGTAAAAAAATGAAAAGGATGCTACACCAGCGGTGTGACAATCCACAGGAAGTCAAAAAGGATCACTCAAGGACCTGGTATCTGCTTCTTCTTCAAAATAATAAATAAATAAATAAATCTGCTATGATTTAGTTACCGTCTCAAAGTTCAAGCAAAATAAATTAGGATATTTTTCAAACAATTAAAATAATATTAAAAATTATTAAAAAATTATATCTTTCGAATATGACGTTTCTTGATTGGAAAAGTCAATATGACCCCATCATTTATAATATACTAATATGGATGTCCATGCTTGCACTACTAGCATCATCTAATAATATAAATCATTTAAGAAAAATTAACTTAGCAAAAAATACAAAAAAAAAAAAAACAAACACCAATATTATTAAATAAATTAAATAAAATAAATAAAATAATAACAATAATAATCATATATATTAATATATATATAGATGAAATCAATGAAAACAAAATTAAAATAAAAACACAATAAATCTAACAAAAAGAAAATTAAAATATACAAAATCATATTTATGTCTGTATATATGTATGAAAAAAAAAATAAACAAAAATTAAGGAAAAAAATAAAAGCAAATAAAAATATTATTATTAGTAAGGATATAATATAATATAGTATAATATATATATTGATATTAATAATATTAACATTATGTATGTATTGAGAGAAAAAGGAAAGTGAGTGGTGTGTGATCCACTTAACTCTAAATAAATAAAATACAGGTTAATCAAAATCAAGACAATGACAACATTAGAGCCATTTAGGTTGTATGTGTGTTTATATATAGGCATGAATATAAATAAAACAAACACCATATATATATATATAGAGAGAGAAATAATAAAATCAAATAAAAATAAAAAAATCAACAATAAAAAATTATATATATATATGAGTAATGATATTTTTACCGAATAGATTTCGGTTTCCCAAATGACGTGGATGTTACGTCACCATGCACCTCATTCTTGCTTTATCTCTTTTTTTTAAAAAAAAAATTAATTTATCTTTATTAAATAAATCCTAAATTTAAACATTTAATCGTAAAATATAAACTAAAAACCCTCTCGCTAAATTCTAAACTGGAAATCACAAAAAAAAATCAACAATAAAAAATTATATATATATATATATATATGAGTAATGATATTTTTACCGAATAGATTTCGGTTTCCCAGGATGTTACATCACCATGCATTCTTTTTTTTAAAAAAAAAAAATTTATCTTTATTATATAAATCCTAAATTTGAACATTTAATCGTAAAAGATAAACTAAAAACTCTCTCCCTAAATTCTAAACTGGAAATCACAAACCCCCTACGGGTTTGTGATTTACAGTTTAGCAAGGTTTATGGTTTAGGGATTAATATTTATTATTTAGTGTTTAAGTTTTTTTATTTTTAGGTTATAGATTTTTTAGTATTTAGGTGTAACATTTTAGATATAGTTTTATAATTTTTTAAAAAAACATTTAAGAATTCAAGTATTTTTAAAATTTAAATTTGAAATTTATATAAAAAATTAATGACATTAATGAGGATGTGGATGACAAGTTTACACGCATATAAATTTAAAAATAAAAGCAAACACAGACATATATATATATAGAGACAATTAAACAATAAATCTAAATATTTTACTGTTTAAAAATAATGTTTAAAAAAATGAAAAAAATTATTATTTGTATTAAGAAAGGAAGAGTTGGTCTGCAACTCATTAGAAGAAGGCCAACCAAATCAAATAAATTTTTAAAAAAATAAATTCATTTAAAAAAATATGAAAAACACTAACCAAACAATAATATTATCAGATAAATTTAGTCAAATATTAACAAATAATAAAAAAACAAAAACTCATATATATCGATATATGAAAATCAATAAAAAAAATTAAAATAAAAATACAATATCAATTTATTTATTTTATTATTTACAATTAAAATTCAAATAATAACAAATAATAAAAACAAAAACTCATATATAGATATATGAAAATCAATAAAAAAAAATAAAAATAAAAATACAATATCAATTTATTTATTTTATTATTTACAATTAAAATATGAAAAAATAATGCATATACCTATATATATATGTGAAAAATAATAGGAAAAATGAAAACAGAATTAAAAAACAAAAAATATTGGTATATAATATAATGTTATATATATATATATATATATATATTATATGAATATCATATATGTATGAGTGGGGGATGGTGGGTTGGTGTGGGACACACTCAAAAGAAAAAACCAATTAGAAAGTGTCAAATGGCAACATGAGATGATTTGTGTACTATTAGTTAAGATTAGTATTATGTATGTATGTACATATATGTATGTATATATATTACAAATTACAAATTTTTAAATAGGTATATATATTTAAAAAGTTTCCTTCCGCACAAGTGTAATTTCAGAATTTTGCAGGAATATCATTGTAAAAGTTACCAAAAAAGAGAAGTAATCAAAACCGGCCTTGAAGACTCCCTCGGAACATCTATTAGATTACAAAAATAAATATACCAATAATTAATATATATATATTATAAATCTCAATTTTTAACTAAATTTATCTATGTAAAAAAATTCCCCAATGCAAAAGTGTAATTTCAAATTTTTCATATTTTCAAAATCTACGTTTTGACGATGTATATATAAGATGATAACGAAAAAAATATAAAAAAATATATTCTTTTGGTATTTATTAGTAATGCTGAACCATTTGGTGGATATGATAAGGACGATAGGATATATTAGCTATTATCCTCTTATATACTTGGCACGTGATAATGAATCTATGAGTTAGGATATAAATAAATAGGATATGATAAAAAATTAAATTTATTTTTTCTCAATTATTTGGTTTCTCTTCCCCAACGAGGGTTTTATTGCATCTCTTCTTTTGATTTTTTTAAACCTGATCATTGAGATAGGAAGCTTGTCAACAAGTAGATAGGATGATAGGACAGTAATTTCATTGGTTTAAGTAGTGTTTTTCGCATTTGGAATGATTGAAGGGTTTCTCCGTCGATCTCATGCTTGAACATGTTACTTTTAATCTAATCTCTTTGTTGATCATGTCTTGTTTTTTTAGTTTATCTAGTCGATGATTTTTTACAAACTGATTTTGATGTGATATATTTATATTCCATTAATGACTTTGTTGCTCTAACTTTATGCTATATTAATAACTTTGTGTATAATTTTCTTTATAATTTTTACAAGTTGATAATATTGCAATCTATATATTTGTGGCCATAGGTTATTTATTTTTTAAAAATTTAATATAAACTAAAAAATATAGTAAATTATTTAAAAAAAAAAAAAAATCTATTTTAAAAAAAATATATAACTATATTATAAAGGGTATTTTTCTCAGTTTACATATCATTCATATCATATCCAGTCCACTTCAAACATAAAATAACATAACAAAATGCTATCTAATGGTTTATTCGATACATACCAGTAAAACTAGTGTTACTCCCATTTAATGTACGAAAATAATTATATGAAAAATTGTTTTATGAGTGTTACTGCCATTTATGACTGTGTGGATTCCTGCAGTGTTGTTGTGTGAGTCTATTTGATCGATTCTCGTTTTAATTTTTGCAGATATGGCTCCTATAACAAAGAAAACGGCCGGCAAACATCCCCGAGAGCATTCCCCTGAGCCGGATCACATGGAATTCACCATTCCCGAGCGCCAGGCTCGGTTTGAGAGGCTTTCGAAACTCAAGTTCAAACAGACATAATTCCCAAACTTGAGTGTACTCAGATAAATGCAGTTAGCTGATGATATGGCAGACAAGGTTGAGGAGCTCCTCACCATCGGCATTTAGCACAGATTGTTGACCATTCGCGATCCTGCCATTCGGATGTTGACGCTGGAATTTTAGCGTCATTTGAGTTCAACCGATGGTATAGCAGTTTTGACAGTATAGATACTATCCAGTTACGTGTTAAGCTGGGTCTATATGACAATACCTACATTGACACTGAGGAGTAGGAGCAGTTATCGATCGATTATCCAGGCAGTTTAATTCCTCAGTGCACATACAGAGCTTTACGTAGCCAAGGACAGTATAAAAAGGTCGATGAACGACTGTGGTAAAAGCACCGGTGTACTCAGTCGCCAGGAGTTGTTGTATCTGTATTCGATGGTTCAGAGTGTACCACTTCACTTGGGACATATCCTGGCAGAGTATTTACGGCATCAGGAACAGTACAACAGGATCGGTGTCCTCTTCTCCGACCCTTACATTACTAGACTCATCATCGAGATTGGTCTACTGGACGCTACTAGAGGGGCCGAGAAGATGATTATACCAGCTTCCCTCGGCTTGGATACTATGCGTATGATGGGTATGATTAGGAGATACCAGGACGTGGTGTATGTGATGAACATGCCTCCCCCAAGTCAGTTGAGGCCGAGGGAGTGGCAGCAGAGGGGTCACAACCAGTACTTGAGTAGCAGACAAAGCAGGTACAGGCAAAGGCACCCCCCCGCAATACAGGATCCACCTCTAGTGGAATCTTTCACCAACTCAAACCCATGATCGCTTTGAGAGGCCCAAGAGTGCGGTAGGGGTGCTATAGGTAGACTTGGCTGAGGTTCGCGCTACACAGGCCACGAAACCACATGGAGGTCATGGTGCGTCTTAATATCTTATAGCAGATCCTTGAGCGAGACGCGACATCTCCCTTCGTTATAAGACCCCATACACCTCAGGCATCCCCAACACCACCTTTACCAATTCCAACCTCATCGATCGATCCACCAGTACCAGTCGATATAGCACCAGCAGTAACAGAGCCCGAGTACGACACTGACGCTTGATGCATCCTTATTTTTCTTTGTTCTTATTTTTCACATTTCATTTTCGTATTTTATTTTGGACTTGTACTACTCAGAAAGTATCACCCTTCTGAGTTTATGTTTTATATTTGTTATCTTGAGTTGTATTTCATTGCTTTATCTTTATATACTCGAGTTTTATTTTGTTTTTGTTGAGCGTCACTGAATCCCCTTTGTGTATACATGCAGATGGTCTTGTGAGTATGGAATTTGAGGACTAGTCATATACACGGTCAATATGATTTTTCACATGGCCATGTATGCTCCACAACTCATTGGAACTCAACTCTCAAGGAATATAGCTCCATCAAACGTACCATTAGGAATTCAGGGGAGTATTGTTTCAATTGCCCACCTTTACATTTGAACTTGAATGTTATACTTTTTATTGTGCTTGCATGCGTACATTGAGGGCAATGTACATCTTAAGTATGGGGGGGGAGTTCACATTACACGTGTACATTACACAAGTTTTGACTGAACATACATGCTCACGTAGCCAATGGCTGTTCACTATAGTTGTAAGGATTGTATTCTTAAGTTTAGGAGAATTTTTAATATCGAATGTTCTCATGCTCTAGTTTTTACTTAATTTTTAGGAATTTTTTCCCGATTGACATGTGTTGCACTACTCGCTCATGAAACCTTGTGGAAACTAAAGTTTGATATTTAAGGAACTAGTCAGTTTTGTTTCTTGTGTTAATTTTGTTGAATATATATATATGATTGTTTTGGCTGTGCTTTTGGGGTGGTAAGATATACCACCTATAAAGTATGAAGCTACTCTCATTAGTCGGATACTAGTTATGCCCTAATGAGAGAAAGAGCTATCTTATGGGATGAGTGAAAGCTACTACCCCGATAAAAAGAGCTACCACCTCCAAAGTGTGAAAGCCACCTTAGCGGCCACTTCGGAAAGAGCTACCTTAGAGGATGTGTGAAGCTACTACCGTCTCTTTGGTTTGTTTTGTACATAAATAAGTCTCTTATATGTTGGGTTGACTTGAGTGAGTTTACACACACTTACACGATTTCGGGTTTGTTGTCTTTTTTTATTCCAGTGTTTAGCTAGGGCATTGATTTTTCAGATTTAGTGTTGGAATTTCCCTTACTTGTAGAATGCTTCCCTTGCATGCTTTGGTGAACCTAAGGCCAAGTACTTTCAATATTTCCTTCTTCTATGCTTCAATATTTTATTTTTACTTGAAGACAAGCAAAAGTTTAAGTGTGTGGGAGTTTGATAAGTGCTTGTGTATTAGTAATATGAAATATTCTTTTCTTACAATAAGTATTACTTTTCTCAGATTTTATCTCTAACACATGTGTGTTTATGTTCTTTTGCGCATATAGGGTTATGGAGCCAAATATAGAAGCAATAAGCTAAAAACTATATTGCGAATGCATTTCGTTGCTGGAATCTTGAAGTGAACACACGAGAAGACACAAGTCATGCTCAAAGACATGTGAATGTGTGCCAACCTCCGTTGTGCTCAAGTGAATATGCAAATTGGAGGGCAAAAAGGCAGTCACACTCATGTGTTCTGACTTGTACAATGCTAGCAAGATTGTCTTCAAATGTGCTTTTTATTTGAAGATGTAATGCGATCTACAGCATGGATGTGTGCTCGTTTATGTTGCCTCGATGAAAAGTGTGAATTCGGGAGTGTTTTGGCGGAGTACTATAGCAGTACTGTAACAATTTACTATAGTATTATTGTAGTAGTTACTGTTCATAGGCTGCTGAAAAACCATTTCCTGCAGATTCACATGGGCGTATGGAAATTCCACATGCCCATGTGGATGCCCAATTCCAGCCCTATTTAAGTCACGATTTTAGCCTAATTTCGGAATCTTTTCCCCATCTTTTGGCTATCTTTTCTCCACCTTTGGAGGCGCCTGCGGCTAGGGTTTGGAGAGGCTTTAGCTAAGCTTTTGGAGAGGTTTGACGGCTTTTAACACCATATTCCTTCAGAAGAGAGTTATTGGGTGAGCTTTCATCGGCACCGATCCGACGAGGTTACCCTAGGCTTGATGAGGAAACCTTTGGAGAAGACACAACCACTCCACAAGACCATCGACACGGACATTAAGGGGGTTTTATTCATAGATTTCATATCTTTACTTTTGATTTCATTATTGATTTTATTTTTCTCCATGGAGAGTTAAACCCCTAATGTGTGCTTCGACTTGTAAACCCTAGGATGATATTGTTTCACTGACCTTTTATTATAGTTTCATTAATTGATGTTTTAATTGAGTTCCAATCTTGAATTCTTGTTGAGGATATTTTCCCTTATAATGACACTAGGGTTGAGAACCCATCTTGGTAATCCTTGTGGATGAATGACACACCATGAGGGTCATACAATGCTAGATTGGAGAGGGTTGAGAGGGTGAGTCGAGGAGTAGCGGAACGTCACATTTCCCCTCCAGTGTGATTTATCCGACCTCCACATTCCTAGAGTTCTTTGTGGTCACAATAGAGTGAAGTACTAAGAGACAAACTCCGCTGAGGTTCAATTACGCAAGCAACAGAGTGAAGCGTTGAAGTAATCCTTAGTATATGGGGCTTAATTGTGACTAGGGGTTTTTCGCCTGGACCAAAGGGTTAGATCTATATTAGGGAATAGGGTTTATCACTTTGAATCCCTAGATTCTAAAGCAGCCTAGCACAGTGTGAGGTGTTGAGACTGAGAAATTTCTCCACCAGGGCATAATGTAGAGTTAGTCACGGTTGACCTTAAGTTTTAGAACCGTGTGTTTAAGGATCTCCATGACTCATTAGACATAAGTTAGGAAACATAATGATTGGTCTTGCACTTGAAACAATAGTCCTAGGGTGAGCAATGTCCGGGTGCCCCATTTATTGTCGATTGCCTCTCCTATCTTTTATATGTGCCTCCTTCTTCTTTTCTTATTTCTAATTGCATTGATTTGTTTTCACATCACTATCAATTAATCTTCATTTTAGTTAAATAGCAATCTTTGTGTTTCTAATCACTATTCCATGTAGATTCGACTACCCACTCACCGGAGTATTATTACTTCGACAAACCCGTGCACTTGCGGTACACACACGCAAAGGGTGTGTCAACAAACAAATTTATGACTCACTAGTTACTCTAAATATGAAAAATTGCCACCAATAAATACAATTATTGGTTGTAGGTAAAGATTGTTGATCACTCGACTGTAAGAGGGAAACATGAAGAACAATTATTCAAAATGCAATTGAATTGCATTTAGTAATGAACTGGCTTGCATCAGATTTTTTATATGGCACATTAGGAAGCAGATTGAATTTGTTCTCACATTTTCTTGAGCCTTCAAATCACTAAAAACATGGTTCAATATTTCTTTATTCATGGATGCCGTAATATTTGGATGTGTTTGTTGTGTCATTATTCTTGTGCCCTCACTTTCTTGGTAAAGTGACTCTAGATTCTTGAACAACATATACTAAGAAATGTATATAATAAGAACATGGTTCAGTATGTTTTTCATGGATGCTGGGAATATTTGGATGCACTGTGTTATTATTTTTGTGCCCTCACTTTTTTAGTAAATTGAATGACTCTAGACTCTTGACACTTGATAAATTAAGAGGATTGGACTTATAATCCTTTGATTTCTTTTGTCAAATCAACAAGATGTGTGGTGCATTACACTTAGATTATATTTCACTTCTCACATTATAAATTTTGATGTAATCATAATCACTACTTATGATTGTCCTTTCTGTTTATTTCATACAGATGCTGCGATTTAACGACTTGCTACATATTGTCGATTCACAAGTTTTGGGTTGCTATTTATATTGAAGCAGCAATCTAGTTTTGAAGGAGATTGTAAGTAGTTTTGAAGGAGATTGTAAGTAGTTTTATTTATTTATTTTTTGCCACAGCTTTGTCTTGTAAGAGCAAAAAGGGTGTGTTTTTTTAAGAGTTTCCTTCTGTGCCTCGTAAATTCTAATTTTCTTAAGTGCGTCACCTTCCACTTACATTAGCTTCTCTTATCTTATTTTTGAGTAATCTAACTACCACTCAACAAATAGGATATGGCAATCTTCTCATACCAAATAGCTAGTACATACAGCACTTGGCAATTGTCCAAGCCAGCATCCCTACTGAGCTTGATAGTTAATCAGGACCCTGGTTTGTTCCTTAAAGGAAGGTGTAGATAAACAACCGCTATAAGAGAAAAAGATTTTATTGAACCATAATAAACAAGTACATAATCCATAGGGGTCAATTAGGAATATAGCTTTTCCAAGAGCCCTTATATTAGTTTTTAAAAATGAACATTAAATAACTTTTTATTTGAAACATGATAATGTCTTATATCAATTTTATGATCTTTAGGTGTACTACAGGTTTGGTAATCATATTAACCAACTAAAAATATTTTTAGAAATAAAAGGTGATGCAAGTTTTATAAAGAAAAACTTCATCAATACAAACTTTATAAAATTAATCCAGCCCACATATTGAATGGCACAACAATTACTACTTTTGGACAAAAGAAAATAGAATGTAGAATAATACGGATAGCGTCAAGAGTCAAAGGAATTATAAATAAACTATATAGTGGCAGCAACAAATCCATTTAATAAATCCTAAGAAGTCAAGGGAATGGTAAATATAATCCATAGTAGCAACAACAAATCTATTTAAAATAATATGTTCACAAAAATTGTAAAATCACCAACTTCAGAGAGGAATCAAATAAAAAAAATCTGTCACCTAGATTAGGTCAAAAGAGACAAAAATAAATAAGCAAGAACAGACCAAATCTTGAGATATAACCTTGAGATACATATTCATTACCTGTCCTAGTCTGTTCTCAAACTTATAACTAAAGCAAACCAATTTGTGAGGCAAACCATTGTTCTCAGACTTAATAATTGAAGCAACCCAATTTGTGAAGCAAAACAAAGATCACTTATCTTAGCAATAGGAAAACGATGAGAGAAATGCCATGATCTCAAGAGCATGTGAATTATAATTTATATCAAGAATATCAATAGTGATTTTTACCATTAATCCTCTTAAAGTATCAAATCTAGTCACATAGGTAATTAGTTCACGAGAAGAAATATTCTGAACTTCTATGAGGTAAACTAAATATAGTTAGTAACAACAATTGGCCTTAGGAAGAAAAGTAAATGATTGGAATATGCTAGGAAATATACATAAAAAGATGCAACTATCTCATTAACAAAAAGAATAGATGAAACATGCCCCACCCATATTGTTTTATAGTAGAGCCCTTTTTTATCTAAAATATTAACATCCCTCCATAAAGAGTATAACAATAATACAAGCTAATTAATAAAACAAAAAAATTTCAATCCAACCATAACCTGAACCAGTGTTCCTGGACATCTCAAATATAAACCAACAAGTACATCCACACAGGAAAAAAATCTTTGATGAAATAATATTTTCTTTAGAGAATACCAAGCACCACATGAATTTCCAACACACACACACACACAAACAAATTAGTTAGATCAATTGAAACTGAGTTTCAAAACCGCCCAGAAATCAATTTCAAAAAAACAAAATATAGCAAGCACACGAGCAGCACAAACCCTGACAAAATACTACATTCTAACCGCTCTTAACAGTTAGAATGGCCAGATTACTTTCAATAGCAAATCCAATTGAAACCATAACATCAACAACAAACACTTCACAAAGGTGAAATTGTGCCAAAATACTAGTTTCTAATTGCTTTTAGCAAAATGAATGGCCAGACTACCTCCAATAGCAAATCCAATTAGTACCATAACATGAACTTGCAGATTCTTCACAAATAAAAAAAAAAAACTAGATCATACAAAACAAAAATTAGTATAAAAAGACATAAGCAATTGATGTTTATTGGTGACTACAAACCAAGAGTACATACAACAAATAGATATTCAGAAAATGACTTGATGAAATTATGTTATTGCATTGATGTAGACCACCTTCTAAAGATTGTGAACCCCCAAATTCATCAAGCAAACTTTTTGCCACATTAATAACAAAAATATGATGTTTGAAAACAGCAAAGTAACAAACAAATCAAAAAAATAAATTGGTGAAGAGTCGACTTTGTCCGGTGATGAACAAAAATCCCCTTCTAAAGATACTTGACATTATACTTTGAAAGAACTAGCCAAACGACCGGTGATATAATAGAACTATAGCCCAAAGAAGGTTTCAGATATCATGTGCCAAATGACAAAAAAAAAATTAAAAATGAAATGCAAAAGGAAGATGAAAGATAAATCACAGATTTCATCTGAGAACATGCCATCCATTTGCCATAACACGAGAACATAACATAATACTAAACAAAAACAACACAAGAAAAAGATTGGAAGCTCATTAGCAAAGAGCTAATTTTAGGAGCCACCTCATTAATACTACAGAGTTTTGCAAGACTGAAAACTAGAACTAATACTCATTCACATCATTACTTTCTCTATTCTTTTTCATATTATTTTTAATATAATTTAAACTAGCTAATATAGTTTCCCCTTTAACTAAATTAGCTTCTACGATAGTTAACTTTTTTATAAATAAGATCTATTTTTCCTATTTATTTATATAGATTCTTAATAGATTTCAGATATAATTTTCAAAGTACTTGTTCTCCGAGGAAAAGTGCAAATGTCTTCCATTTATGGAATGAGAGAAATGCCTGGACCAGGCCAAGCTTCCTTTTTGTAGTGTAAAGACTGGTTCCTCTGTATGAACTATATATTTTTAAAAACTCACCGGACTAGTGATAATTGCTACAAAGTACTTTAATGATTCAATACATATTATAATCAAATTTTTTATATGTACTACAAAATACTTTGGTATAATACCCAAATTGGTCCCTCAACTTTTCTTTCTCAGCCTTTTGGTCCCTCTACTTAGAAATGCTCCTAAATAGTCCCTCTACTGTTAAAAATAGGCCAACTAGCCTCTACATGATATTGCCAAAAGGGAAGAGAACACGAGTAGAGGAACTAAGTTGGCCAATTTTCAAGAGTAGATAGACTGGTTGGGAGCATTTTTTTGAGTGAAGGGAACGAAAGGGAAGAGAAAGAAAAGTAGAGAGACAAATTCGGGTATTCTACGAAATACTTTATAAATTTGATACTTGCTACAAAGTATACATAGGATATTTATACATCATTATTGATAGAGTAATATATTATTTCTAATAATTCATTATAAAGAAGGAAGCTATTGAAGAGACTACCTTTTGTACTACATCTAATTCTTCTTTATAAACATTGTATAAATTTAAGTATCGACTTGAAATTAAATTATACAATTCTATTGAAGAAATCATTAAAACTAATGAGTGTGTGTTGTTCATGTATTTCATATCTATTTGTACACTCATTTGGCATGTATTAAAACCATAATGTGGAACTCGATGCTAAACATCGTTTGGTTTGCATTAACAAGCTTAGGGCAGTGCTTAAAGATAATAGAGAGCCAAAAAGAAGAATTTTTGGACTAAAAATGATGAAGTTGGAGCTCTCTAGACATTATTAGAACAAGGACAAGCCAAACTGGGTGGCTTAGGGGCAGTTTACGGTCAGCCTTACAGCTATAAGTATAGTCTAGAAGACCTTGCAAGAATGCTTATGCCCGTAAGGAGGATTCAGAGTCAATTTATAGGACCTTACGAGCAAGGCTTTCACTCGTAAGGATGCCTGTAAGTACCATCTAGAGGAGCCTACGACCACAATGCATGCTCGTAAGGACAGTTGCACGAAACAGGTAGCGAAGCTTATGGTCCAGCCCTTACGGTGTTAAGCTAGACCGTAACACATTTAGAAGACCTTACAGATGAGATTTACAGCTGTAAGCATTCCCGTAAGGCTCTTGACTATCTTCTCCAGCTCCCTTATGGCCTAGTCCTTACACCTATAAGCAGCTCGTAAGCAATCGGGTATAAATAGAATTTAAGAGAATTTCTAGGGCATCATCTATCCTATCTATCTATTTTTTGGGGGTGATTCTTGAAGGCGAGATTGAGGAAGAAAATGACCGAATCTCCAGCATCTTAGGCAAGATTTGGAGAGGGGTTTGACCTAGCATTCAAGGTGATTCTTTGAACTTTTTTTATAAGAAAACTAAAGAGAAATATTTAAATTAAGGATTAAAGAAAACTCATATGAAATTTCATAATCCTTCTCCAGCTTAGATGAATTTATTAACCATTCTGTTATTCTTGAATCCTGACAATTATGTAAATACTTTATTTTTATTTCAAAACTCCTTTACGAAATTTCATTCTATATTTTGCAGGTTTATTTAATTCTTCTTTTGTCTATGTTGTATATGCAGAAATTGGCTTTCTAAATTTTTTTTTTCCTAAAGTTAATTTTTCCATATAAGTGTATAATTCATTTACACCATTACATTCTCTATTCTTTTTCATATTATTTTTAATATAATCAAAATTGGCTAATATAGTTTCCACTTTAACTAAATTAACTTCTACCACAGTTAATTTTTTTTATAAACAAGATCTATTTTTCTACTAATTCATATAGCCTCATAATAGATTTAAGATATAATTTTCAAAGTACTTATTCTCTGAGAAAAAGTACAAATGTCTTCCCTTTTTGAAGATGAGAAGTGGATGTACCAAGCCTGCGCAACCCTTTCTAGTGTAAAGACTAATTCCTTTGTATGAACCATATACCTTTAAAAACTCATGTGACTAATGATAATTGCTACAAAGTATTTTAATGATTGAATGTATGCTATAATCAAATTTTTTATGCGTGCCACAAAATACTTTATAAATTTGTTACTTGTTGTAAAGTAAGTATACATAGGATATTTATACATCATTATCGATAGAGTAATATATTATTTATAATAATTCATAATAAAGAGACAAGCTAATTTATTTAATCAAGTATGAAGTTCGTACCTTCATAAAATACTCATCACGGATAACATAATCACACTTTGCACAGATTACTAACATTCTAGCTTCAATGAGACATTGCAGAGGTCTCCTTCATTAAAACCCTAAAAAGAAGAATAAAATTTAAAGTCATGAAAAAGGTCGTTCATATTCATAAATAAGGTTATTCAAATTCATAAATAGAGAATAAACTTACTTCAATAAGCTTAACAACTACCTCATAGTCGATCTCACCATGTTTAGCAATCCTAGTTGTGTGAAATTTTTTATCATTGGATATGAGAAAATAACCATTTAAAAATTTGGTCATGCATATTGAAATACCAATGAATAAAGACAACATATTGAAATAATTGTAGTTCCCAGTCAATCTAATTCATGATTTTGCAAAAAACATTGTAATGCCAAACAAGCCACATATGAAGGAAAATCCACAAGAGTCAGCAAAAATTTATCATAAAATTATTTGCAAAATGTGAAGTCACATGTCTACCTATAAAATACATAAACTAGCCTCTTTTCATAATTTTGTCTTCGAACAAGCTGCATATTCAAAAGATTTTAAAAAGTAATTCACATTTAAAGGAAGAGACAAATTACTTACAATGTTCATTATCGAGTGGCCAGAGAACTTCTCCTATGATTTGTCCCACACTTAGTAGGAATTTCATATCATCTTCAGTTTTGGCAAACATTTTTTTTTTTTACATTTCTCAAGTTCTCTTACTACAATAGTACAATTCCAAAGTAGAAACAATCAATTCCATTGGCACCAACCACAATAGCTAGAGAGCTACACATTGACGGTTTGACAAGGTTAACAAGAGTTCTAACCCCCCTAAGAAAGCTTTCTCATAATATAAAAATCAATGAACGAGAAGCATTGTGGGAAACAAATTAATCCTTTGACAAACAAGGTAGCTTGAATTAACCATAACATAAGTTGATTTCTAAGATAGAGCTTGCAAAAAGTATACAACGATTGTGTTTGTTTTGTTTTGAATTAACTAGAAAAACACTGACTTTATACATCTCCGTCATGTACGAGTATCAAACCGAACAAGCTCATAAAAATTAAATCCTAGGTCATCTCAAAACATAATCAAACAAAGCAAACCATAAAAAAAACCCCAAATAACATCTTTGATCTACCAAATCCATCGGTGGCATGCAACAAAATTTTAGAAATAGAAAAAAAAACACCCGATCTAATCAAACAAAGACCTAGTTAACAAGAGGAAAAAGAGAGAACGAACTGAAGGAGGCAAACACTTGTGCTGACTCTCGTTCCTCGTAATGGAGAAGTTTCTTCCGATAAAATGCCGCCGTTGAGCTGTGTCTTCGTCTTTCACTCATCTTCTCGAAAACGTCTCAAAGAGAAGAAAGTTCGAGAGGGTTTTGCTTTCGATTCACGAAAGTCCGAGAGAGGGTCCCGGCTTGTTCTTCCTTGTCATGCAAATTGCCAGCACTACGTGTTCTTTTCTTATAGGCCAGATAGTTCATACGAATGGTGTGAGGCATTTAACAGCGGATCGAATGGTGATTCCCGGAGATTTGACATCCAAAGGCTGAAAATCGCAAGCACAACCAACTTGAGCCAACTAGCCAACTAGATGTGGGACCATCCAAGTGATGTGGCCCCTCATGGGCTCACACTTTAATGAGGAGTCATTTCTATATAAACCCTGAAAATTTTCATATTACCAATACAGTCATATCTGTCAACAAGATTAATTTGAGTTTTCTACTTACTTAATAATCAGTAATTATTAATGTTGTTTTTTAGTTTAATATAATTGGGACTCCATTCTCTAGATAATATATATTGGAGAAAATATATATGTGTGTGTTTTTTATAACCCACTTCCATATGTTCTCCCCGCTAATTTTGGGTTAGTTTTTTAGTATTATATAAAAAAAATACACCTCTTCCATTATTATTATTATTATTATTATTATTATTATTATTATTATTATTATTACATTATAAAGAACTTTTTTGACCAATTTCACTGTCAAAATTATATCAAATAATCAAAACAATTCCAACTCTTTTATTGCAAATTTAAAAGTTATTGTGGGCTATTTTCTTTTCACCCGGCCATTAATAAGGGTTAACCAGCTAAAAAAAGCATGGATCAAAAATTAAATTTTAATTACTTTTATATTGTTAGATGAGTGCAGATTCATGACTTCTATTAAGCAAGCCCCTAATATTAATTACCCTAGACAATGTAGTGAGAACCTCTTATTAAGAAAACAAGTGTGAATGAGAAATGATTGAGAAAACATAAAATTAATTTTTTTATTAATTTCAAAGAAAATATAAACACATGATCATGAG
>NC_052481.1:7726442-7786551 GCF_009730915.1 Dioscorea cayenensis subsp. rotundata | reverse complement strand
CGTTACGTATTGCTCCCGTGCGGCGAAATTACCCACGGAAGCGTAAGGCCATCGCGGAAGTCGCCCACAGGGCGGCCGCACTGCATTCCTCTAGATGAGTTCACAAGACACATCCACCGGGAATGCACACCTGCGTGTTTAGATGACTTAAAAACCTCGCGAGTTCGCAGAACAGTCCAACATGTCTACACACACAATTCTAGCCTGCCCTATATATACTACAGATAAAACGAAATAGAACTCTGAAACACTAAACTTTACACCAAGAACAAACACAATAAATCTTTTAAAACCCACAATGAAATCAACAGACACGCATCTCCAACAATTAAAACACCAACATTCTTAACAATTTATTCAGTGACAAACCACTAAAAGCACGAAAATGCTAGTAAACACTGGGTTTCCTCCCCAAGAAGCGCTTTGCTTTCAACGTCACTTGCAAGCTCGACGCCCTTCTTCACCTCACGTCACGAACGGCGCCGCCTCTTCACCCATAACTGAAAGCATTGACGAGCAAAGTCATCACGGCAGAGGGTGTACTATCGCTTCGACCACATAGCAATCGCTCATCCAACTTCCCTGCCCACGTACGCCTTAACATGTCTTCGCTGGTGAAGCAGCCTCCTAGCTCCTCTATTTTCCTCGATGTCATCTCATCAACATCCCCGGTAAATGTTTCCTCCATTCAACCAAGCATCATTACTTCTTCATTGCTCTCCTCCTTTGTTGAACAAACGCTCATACGCAGATCCCGGTTGAACATTTCCTCGACATATTCATCAACAATCTCATCAGTAGTGTCTAGAAAAATAGGAAAAAGTGTCAATCGGAGAGAATGCCGCATGGCTCAAAGCAGCTGTAGGCGAGCTTATCGCCCTCGACTCTCAATGTGAGCTCTTCCCCGTCCATGTCAATCAATGCTGAAGTCCGCAAGAAGAGGTCTCCCAAGCATCAAGGGCGTCTAGCTACATCCTCATCGACATCTAGCACTACAAAGTCAACCCCGAAAATGTACTGTCCACCTTGGACAACCACGCCTCAATGATGCCTTCTCGCATGTCGCACTGCTCGGGTCCGCCAATCGTAAAAGTCATCCGAGTAGGCCTCAGGCTCACCCAAGCCTAGCTTATGGAAGAAAGTATATGGCATGATGTTGATACTTGCCCTTGAATCCGCCAATACCATTTCCTCACCTAAGTTGCCGATGTTACACGGAATAATGAAGCTTCCCGGGTCCTTCTTCTTGTTTGGCATGTTCTTTTTGCAACACGCCGAGCAGTGAAACATCAAGCACCACTCAAGCACTCTCCTCCAATTTCCTCTTGTTGGTCAATAGGTATTTCGTGAACTCGTGATACTTAGGCATTTGTAGCCAAAGCCTCAACAAAAAGGAATGTTGATGGAGTTGTCTTTGAACAAACTCGTGAATTTTCTTATACTATTCATCCCCTTGGTCATTCTTTCAATCTAGAGGGATAAGGGATTCTTGGCTTGAAAGGTGGGGTGCCACCTCTTTCTCTTTGTTTGCTCCCCTCCTCAACCTCCTATATAACCTCGGTGCATGTTCTTTTAGGCATCTCACCCTAAGCCCTCCTTCAACCCTCACCCACCACTTCAAAGTGATCGCCTCACATCGTTCCCTCTAGTGCTGGTTCTCGTGTTGCTTGGTAAACTCCATGTGGCCTTTCGGAAAGAGATTTCGCACTTTGCCCCACTCTGATTTTCAAGATTGTGCGAGGAGTGTGTGATTGCCAAGTGTAGCCCTCGACTTATTCAAACCTAGTATTTGCCGATTGAAAAATCTAGCCAAGTGCTTCTCCAACTGGCCATTCTCTTCCAAGCCTCGCAAATTGCTTTCCACTTGAGGGGGCTTGTTGTTGTTGTTGAACCCCGATCGGCCCCATGGTCTTCTGTGGTCCTGATTACTCCATGAAAAGTTGGGGTGATTCTTCCAACCTCGAATCGTAGGTGTTGCCGTATGGATTCCCTTGAGGTCTCATGCCATTACCTACAAAGTCAACATTCTCAAATCCCTCCACTGGGCCGCCAATGAAGTTACCGTCGATCAATTTCTTATGGAGACCGCCACCTTTTTCTTCTCCCTAGCTGCTCCACCGGTAGCTATTTAACCCTCATTTCTTCAATCAATTGATGTGCTTCATCTGGGGGTTTTTGTTACACTAAGGTACCTCCTCACCAAGATCCACATAGTTACTCTTAGTATCGGTTCAAAACCATTGTAGAAGGTTTGAACAATCATCCACTCCGGAATCCATGTTGCATGGACACTTTCACAGAGTTCCTTGAACCTTTCCCATGTCTCAAATAGAGACTCCAATTCCAACTTCATAAAGGATGAGATCTCATTCCTAATCTTTGCTCGATTTTTCGGAGGGAAATAACGGCTAGAAAAAGCTTCTACCATCTCCTCCCCATGTAGTGATTAATGCTCTCAGGGTAATGAGTGTAGGCACCGCTCACTTTTCCCTTTTAAGGAAAATGGGAAGGCTTTTTAAATTTGATGGCATCATCCGTCACACCATTTATCTTCAAAGATGTCGCATACCCCGAGGAAGTTTCTAGTGACTGCTTTGGATCCCTCATCGGCCAAACCGCTGAATTGTGCGGATCGCCGCAAAGATATGGATGAATGCCCGCTTTAGCTCAAGTTCTCGAGCTATAATCGGGGACGACAATACCGATTGTATCCCAACACCGTAAGGTCCGCATAATCGGATAGTGTTCGTTGTTGCTCATTTTGTTTTGCCATGTTTTCGCATCCTTCTCACTACCAAATTAGTCGGATTAGGTCGCTTTTGTACGGTGTTCTTTCCCTTTCTTCTAAGTGTACGCTCAAGCTCGTGGTCTCCTTCAATCAATATTGATGGATTCCCTCGGTCATAACCTCGAGCTCGCACTAAAAATAAAAAGAAAAGAAAATCGAACGATGATAGAACAAGAAGATATGAATTAGACTGTGTGGTAAAATAGCTAAGAAGACAAAGTGCAAAGTATCTCTAAACGCATAGCTCCCCGGCAACGACGGCAAAAACTTGACAAGGTCTGCTTACGTATATCCCGCAAGTGCACAGGTTTGTCGAAGTAATAATCCCGCGTGAGTGGGGTCGAATCCACAGGGAGTACGGAGTAAAGATACTTAATTCGATTCTTAGCTATGTGGAATATCAACAATGATAAGTGTGACAATGATTCAATTCTCAACAAATAAAAGCAACAAGTAAGAGAGCAAAAGTAAGGAGGAGGTAAGGCAATCGATCAAAGATGGGGTACCCGGATGATGCTTTCACCTAGGATAACTGCTTCAAGTGCAAGAACTCTCTATGTTTCCCTAATCAATGCAATGGTGAGTCGTGGAAATCCTTACATACATAGTCCCAAATCTAAGGTCAACTATGCCTAACTCATACATGTCCCTGAGGAGAAATCAAACAATCTCAACACCTCACACCTGCATAGAGTTGCAATGAGCTCTAGGGATTCCAAGTGATAAATCTTCTTCCCTAGATTTAGACCCAACCCTTTGGTCCAGAGCGGAAGGTCCCTAGCCATACTAAGCCTCTCAGATACTAAGATCATCTCAACGCTTCACTTTATTGCACGCAAGCAACTAGGCCCCCAGCTGAGGTTCATCCCTTAGACCATTCACTTATTACGACCGCAAAGAACCTCGAGGAACGGACGTAGAATCTATCATGTCGGAGGAGAAAGGGACGCCTCCCCGTAACTCTCGACTCACCCTCTCAACCCTCTCCAACCTAGCTTTTTTGTCTAACGCCGTGGTGTGTCACCACTCACAGGTTACCAACAAGAACTCTCAACCCTAGTGTCACTCTAGGGGAAATGTTCATACAATCAAGCATTCAAGGTTGGAACTCACAATAAACATCAATTTATTGAAATCATAATAAAGAAGTTCAATGAAACGAATACATCCTAGGGTCACAATCACCCAAGTACCCACTAGGGGTTTAGCTCTCCATGGATCTAAGTACAATCAAAGAAATCGAATGTAAAACTAATGAATCCATAAAGAAACCCCCTCGATGGTCGTGTCGATGGTCTTGTGAAAAGTCCTCTACTCGTCGTCCAAGGATTCCTTCATTAGGTATAAGATACGCCTCGATCGAAGCTCCCCTACCAACCTTCTTCCTAATGGAATCACGATGTCGGAGCCGTAGAACCTCTCCAAAACCATGTCCAATACCCCTCAAAACCCTAGCTGAAGCCCTCTCGCAAGTTGGGGAAAAGATGGAGAAAAGAATACCTAAATCGGGGCTCAATCGGGCTTTAAAACATGGTATCGAATCGGGCAACCCACTGGGCGTGGACGATACATGCGCCTGCAGGGAATTTTCACATGGGCATGGATACTTTCCACAACCCATGTGGATTCTCCGCTTTCTCCGGTTTCTCGCCGCCGTGAAGTGTGCCGCTACAAAGATTTTCTGCTACATTGTTGCTACATTGCTCGCTACGCCTTTCGACCAAAAAACTTCCCCAATTCCATACTTTCATCGGGTAACGCAACGGGCACACGCTCACGCCGTGAATCACTTACTTCTTCAATGATATATATGTTGCTGAAGCTCCCCGCTCTTGTATGCATAAGACGTATCGCTTCAGGATCGCCTGTGCCGCCTCAAATGGATGTGCTCACTCGAATGCAGGAGGTTGCCACACACCTAGCATCTCACACTGCTCCTATGTCTCGCGCTTGAACTTTTAGCAAGATCTCCTCCAAAATCAGTGCATTATGATCCACACTGGCTTATTTCCTTCATACTCGGCTTCACAACCCTACTCGCGATAAAAGTAACATAAAAACACATATTAATGTAAAAACCCGAGAAAGGTAATGCTCAATATAAGGAAAGAATGCTTCAGATTCATATCGCACGCTAATTTATCATATCTCTCAAAATAAGAATGCGAAGTATTCTTTCCTTATGATGAGCATTACTTTTTATCAGGTTTTTAGCGCTTAATATGTGTACATTTATGTTACTTTCGCATGTAAAGCTGCCAGAAGCTAAATGTTAAAGAAAGAAGCCAATGTAGGTCATGAACGCACTATTTGGAGGAAATCTTAAGAAGGTTCAAACGCGAAGTCATAAGTTAGGTTCAAGATGCAAGAATGTGTGCCAATCTCTTTGTATTCAAGTTAGTATAATGATTTGGAGGGGCACAAAGACAGACATATTTGAGTATCCCGGCTTATGCGTTGATAGCAAGATCATCACCAATGAAGCCGTGTATTAAAGAAGCAAGGCGATCTAAAACGTTAACGTGTGCCTGTTTATGTTACCAAGATGAAAACATGGATTTAGGTGTGTTTCGGGTCGCTACTATAGCAGGTTCTTTTAACAGCCGGCTTAAAAAGTGAAGTTCAGAGAATCCACACTGGCGTGTGGACATTATCCATGCCCGTATGGAATTTCCATAGGCCCTTGTGGAGAATCCACAGGAGCATGTGGATACCTGATTCCAGCCCTATATGAGGCCTATTTCAGCCCCCATTTCAGGATTCTTTTCTCCATCTTTTCCTTAACTTAAGAGATGGCGGCGGCTAGGGTTTGGAGAGGTATTGGCAAGAGATTTGGAGTGGTTCTACGGCTTCGACATTGCACTGCATTTGTAAGAAGGTTAGTGGGAGAGCTTTCGTCGGCATCGATCTGGTGAGGTGTATCCTAGGGTAGACAAAGTGACCTTTAGAAGAGTCAAAGGGGTTTTCTGTGGATTCCTTGTTTCTACATTCGATTTCATTGTTGATTGTAACTAGCTCCATGGAGAGCTAAACACCCTAGTGGGTACTTGGCTTTGAGAACCTAAGGATGTATTTTTTTCATTATACCTTCTATTATGCTTTCATTAATTGATGTTTTATTTGAGTCCCAATCTTCAATGCTTGATTGATTGAAGCATTGAAGTGATTTTAGCACCCAGGGCTTAATTGTGACTAGGGACCTCTCACCTAGACCAAAGGGTTAGGTCTATATCTAGGAAGAGGGTTTATCACTTAAAATCCCTAGAACTCCCCCGCGATTCTATCCGAAAAGCGTAGGTGTTGAGATTGTTCTATTTCTCTCCGGGACATGGTATAGAGTTAGACACGGTTGACCTTAGATTTGGGACCATGTATTGAAGGATTTCCATGACTCATTAATGCATTAGTTAGGAGGCATAATAGTTTGTTTTGCACTTGAAATGATTGTCCTAGGGCTCGAACAATATCCAAGTACCCCATTTATATCGATTGCCTTATCTCTCAATTTTATTGTGCCTTTCGTTCTTATTTCTTTTATCTTTTTTTTTTATATAAATCTCATTCATCATACCATCAATTTATTCTCATCATAGTTAGATAGCAATCATTGTTTTTCTATTCACTATTCCATGTAGATATGATACCCACTCACCTGGGATTTATTACTTCGACAACCATGCAGATACACGGCATACGCAAGGGTGTTGTCAAGTTTTTGGCACCGTTGCCGCGGAGTAGGCGTTTAGAGACACTTTGCACTTTGTTTTCTTAGCTATTTATCATTCATTATATTTCACACTTTCTTATTCTTCAATCATTCTCATTTTTTTGCTTTTGTCATGTCTTACTTTTCCTTACAAGGAGTTTAAATTATGATTGATCCGCTCATTGCTCTGTATTCTCGAGTTGAAGCTCTGAGTGAACAAGTTGATAGAATTATTGCTTAACAAAAACAAAGAATTCCTTGTTGCAACACAAATCATTTAAATGAAAAGGGCTACCAAAACTTCTTGTGGAATAGTGATGGACAATATTGGGAAGCACCTCAAGAGGAATGCCAAAAGGGTGAGATACTCGGAGAGGATGCACTTTAGTTGCAAAGAGTATTAGCTAACTTTATTCGAGCATTCGATATCTGCATCCAAAATATGGAGACCTCACTAAGATGTCATGAAGCCTCCTACAAAAACCTTTAGCATCAATTAGGAGGGATACTTGACACACTCTCGGAGGAACAATAAGTATTTGAGTAATCAATTCAAGTTCCTTATAGAGATGACGTGGTAGTGATCGGTAATGAAGAAGTTGGGCGGAACGAGTATGATGTTGCCAAGATTGAGGGGATGCAAGAAGAACCATTCATTGATTGTGAGAATTGTTTGAATGGACAGTATGTTTGTGAGCAGGAAATGATACAAGGAGGTTCGGTGATAAGTGCTTGAGTAGACATATTTCTATATATGTTTTACATACGTTGAGCATCATTTTTACCATAATTTATGTCTCATATTGTGTATTTGTTGTTTTTTTATGCATATAGGTTGTGAATGCCTTGAACAGTAAAAGGAAGCATTTACTTTAGAATCGAAATACTACAGCATTTTACTGTAGTAGTATGGTAGCAAAATTACTTTTCATGCGCCCACGTGGAAATTCCTGCAGCCCACACGGGCACGAGGAAAATCCACATGGGCACGTGGGGGCACGTGATGTGCTCGGCTTTTTGGGCTATAAATTGGCCGTCTTGCCCTATTCTTTGACATCTTTTGTGCGGCTCTTGAGGAGTGAGACCGCTAGGGTTTGGAGAGAAGGTCTTTGTGGCTTGGGAGGTGCTTTTGTCACTAACTTTGACCGATTCCTCCTCCGCTCATAGAATCAAGGAAGCCACCGTGAACCTAGCTTCGGAGAGGGTCCTTCAAGACGTCGAAGCTCTCCATCAAGGCCATCAGTTCATATATAAGAGGGTTTATTTCTATGGTGTCAATGTACTTTCGAACATTAATGGTGTGTTTTATATGTTGCTCCATGAAGAACTAAAATCCTAGAGGGTATTTAGGCTTGTGAACCCTAGGATTCTCATCTTGTGTGGATTTGCTTTATGTTTCTATTTAGTCCGAGTTTGATTAAGTTTCATTCTTGATTGTTTAATTCTTTCTTGCCTTATTGATCTTGTGGTTATTTGGTTTGAATGATTTGTTGCCTTGGTGGGAGAGAGATCTCCATTAGGGTTAGAACCTCAAGACTGAAGAGGTTTGAGATGGTGAGTTATGAGATAGTGAAGTATCCCCTTCCCCCTCCGATTGGTGTATTCTATCTCCATTCCCTAGACTCTATGCAACCATATTTGGTGGGAGGTGTGAGATTGCTCAATTTCTCCACCGGGACATTGTAGGGTTTAGCATCCTTCGTCGGGAATTAGGGTTGGATCAATCTTTCGGAATCGATTACACCTTTTAGAATCCCTAGAGTGCTTTGCGGTCATATGTGGTGTGAGGTGTTGCGATTGAGCGACTTCTCCACCGGGACCTCGTAGGGGGCTAGTATCGGTGATCTGGAGACAGATCCGATTATATTTGGATTTCCACAACTTAACTTACTCATCATGGATACACTTTGCATATCTGGTACCTAATACCTGAATCCTACAGGGATCATTGCCCGAGTACCCCAATTTTACGATTGAGATCTTCCTCTATTTTACCCTTGAATATTCGTCTCTGGTATTCATTTCTTCGCACATTAGATCACCACACTATCCCATTATCATTAGGCTACAGAGCAGAGGAGAAGATAGTACTAGTAGCCCTGTTCCCTATGGATTCTACTACCTGACTCACCGGGTAATTATTACTTCGACACCCGTGCACTTGCGGTTTACACGCATATTCGGACGTGTCAGTAGGTGATGACTGATTGCTTTCAAGTTGAAATGGAAGAAGAAGTAAATCCTAAGGTAATGGAATGACCATCCCTCTTTGGGTTTGATCAACTCATAAATTGCAAGAAAGAGATTTTGGGTTTGGAAGAAGATGTGGGTAGGACATTGAAGCCATCCAATGACCCACCTATGCTAAGCTGGGACAATTCCCAACAAAAATTGTTTCCTTGGAGGCCAAAGGTAAGATGGTTGGACTCTCCAACAAATATTCCACTCTGACAAGTAGATTTTTGTTTTAAACGAAGTAGCTTTACAATGTCTCATCAGGAGGAACATACTCCTTTGAAGCCTCCATAAGGTAAGGAAGAGGTATGTCAAGCTAAGTGATGTAAAACAAGCGCTTCTTGGTAGGCAACCCAAGTTTTTAATTTTTTTTAGTTTTTAGTTAGTATTTGCATGAATAAGGCTTTAAGTGTTGGTATCTTGATTCTTAGATGCTTTTGATGTGATTTTCTAGTGGACATTGTGGTGTTATCATGTGCCTAATCGTGTGTGGCAAAGAATCTTACTCGTTCGAGTGTGTTTTTCGTGTTTTCTCTGGTTAAAATTGCATTGTTAGGCAGGCTCTAAGTGTATATTTGTGTTCAAGAATTTTCTACAGAGCCTGCAAAGTTTTTCTTAGTGTTCAGAGAAAACACACGGCCATGTGGAATTTCCGCAAGGGGGTGTGTTTTCATTCAGAGCTCATCCAGAGATGGCACACGGGTGTGGACTCGCCCCTGTGAGCAACCTTGTGATGATCTATGATTGTGTGAAATTTCCGCACCGGTATTAGATTCCTTGCAGAGACTTAGAGATTTTTCCTGAGAAGATACAAAGGCATATAATCGACCCTGTTGATGATTTTGTTAACAAACGCACGGGCGTGGGTAATTTCCGCAAACGTGTGTGGTACCATTTAGAGAATTTCTCGTCCATCCCGAGAAGACACAGGGGTGTGCATCTACCCCTGTGAATTGCCTAGTAAGGATCCACGCCCATGTGGAATTTCTACATGGGGGTGTGAAACACATAGAGAATTTTCTCGGTTGGACAGAGAAGCCATAGGGGCATGCGTCTGCCCCTGTGGGTCATGCGTACGGTCGTGGGAATTTTCCGCATGCCGTGTGGATGCATTCAGATGTATAGGTTGTCATCCCGAGAAACCACAGGGGCGTGCGTCTACCCATATGGGTCTCTTCTGGGGAGTCACACGGGCATGGATAATTTCCACACGCCTGTGTGGATGTACAAAACTCAAAAGGCTGTGTCTTCTCATTATAAATTTATTTTGCCTTTTCATCTTTTCACTCCCAAACATTCTGAGAAGGCATCCTTGCTCTCTTCCGACCTCTCAGTGTCATTTTAGAGGGTTGTTACTTGACTTTCCGGCTGTTTTCTATTCTTTCATTCTCATTTCATCGCTAAGCTTCTTTTTCTCTTTCTTGGAACAATCCTCATTTATTTTGCAGCACCAGATCATCTTCACCAATAACGGCAATAAATGCACCAGCAATTGGCACTTACACTTGAGGAGTCTTTACCTTCTTTGTTATTATTTTTAGTATTTTATTTTTGCATTTTATTTTGGACTTGTATACTCAGAAAAGATCTTCCTTCTGAGTTTATCTTTTATTTTTATCTCGAGTTGTATTTTATTGCTCTATCTTTTATATACTCGAGTTATTTTTATTTATTGAGCTTCAATGAATCCCCTTGTGTATGCTTGCAAATGGTCTTGTCAGTATTGGAATTGAGAACTAGTCATGGACACGGCCAATGTGGGCCTTGTGTGCGTCACAACCCATTGGAACTTTACTCCCAAGGATTCAGCTCCATCAAAAGCAACATTAAGAGTCAGGTGAGTATTGTTTCAATTTCCCACTCCCACATATTTGCTTGATTGCTATACTCTCTATTGTGCTTGCATGTATACATTGAGGGCAATGTACATCTTAAGTGAAAGGGTGGGGGGAGAGAGAGTTCACTTTGTACATGTCTTTTACACAAGTTTTGATTGACATACATTCTCGCATTGCCAATGGCGGTTCACCTTAGTTGCAATGTTTGTATTCTTGAGTTAAGGACAAGTTTTAACATTGAATGTTCTCATGCTCTAGTCTTTACTTGAATTTCTAGGAATTTTTGCCCGATTAATATTTGTGCACCACTCACACATAAAACTCTTTTGGAAACTCAAGTGTGATGTTTGAGACATTAAGTAGTTTTGTTTCTTGTTCTATGTTGCTATAAAAAAATGGAAAATGAAAAGAAAGAAAAACAATAGATTGTTCACTTGTGCATTGTGGGTGGAAAGAGCTACCACCTATGAAGTATGTAGCTACTCTAATAAGTAGGATACTAGTTTTGCCCTAATGAGAGAAAGAGCTATCTCATGGGATGAATGAAAGCTACCACCCCGATAGAAAGAGCTACCACCTCGAAAGTGTGAAAGCTACCTTAGCGGCCACTTAGGAAAGGGCTACCTTAGAGGATGTATGAAGCTACTACCATCATTTTGTTTTGTTATACTTGTTGATAAATAAATCCCTTGTACTTAGAACTTTGAGCAGTATACTTTGGGTTTACTTGAGTCAGTTTTCACACACTTATACGATGTCTGGTTTGTTGTCCTTTTTGGTTCAAGTTTTTAGGTAGAGCATTGATTTTTTGTATTTAGTGTTGAAAGTTCCGTTTCTTGTAGAATGCTCTCCTTGCATGCTTTGGTGAACCTAAGTCCAAGCACTTTCAATTTTTCCTTCTTCTATGCTTCAATGTTTTATTTTTGCTTGAGGATAAGCAAAAGATTAAGTGTGAGGGAGTTTGATAAATGCTTGTTGACAAGGTCCCCTTGCTTATATCCCGCAAGTGCACGGGCTTGTCGAAGTAATAATCCCGGGTGAGCTGGGTCGAATCCACAAGGAGTAGGGAGTGAAATACTTAATTTGATTCTTAGCTATGTGGAATATCAATAGTGATAAGTGTGAAATTGATTCAATTCTCAACAATAAAAACAACAAGTGAAATAGCAAAAGTAAGAAGAGGGTAAGGCAATCGATAAAGAATGGGGTACTCGGATAATGCTTCACCTAGGATGATCGCTTCAAGTGCAAGAACACTCTATTATGCTTCCTAATCAATGCAATGGTGAGTCGTGGAAATCCTTACATACATAGTCCCAAATCTAAGGTCAACTATGCCTAACTCTGTACATGTCCCAGAGGAGAAATCGAACAATATCAACACCTCGCACTCGCATAGTGTTGCAATGAGCTCTAGGGATTCCAAGTGATAAATCTCTTCCTAAATATAGACCTACCCCTTTGGTCCAGATGGAAGGCCCCTAGCCACAATTAAGCCCTAGATACTAAGATCATCTCAACGCTTCACTCCATTGCACGCGCAACTAGGCCCCCAGTGAGGTTCATCCCTTAGACCATTCACTCCATTATGGCCGCAAAAGAACACGAGGAACGGAGGTAGAATCTATCACGCCGGAGGGGAAAGGGGACGCTCCCTGCACCTCTTGACTCACCCTCTCAACCCTCTCCAACCTAGCTTTTATCTAACGCTAGTGGTGTGTCACTCACTCACAAGGTTACCAACAAGAACTCTCAACCCTAGTGTCACTCTAGGGGAAATGTTCATACAATCAAGCATTCAAGGTTGGAACTCACAATAGACATCAATTTATTGAAAGCATAATAAAGAAGTTCAATGAAACGAATACATCCTAGGGTTCGCAATCATCCAAGTACCCACTAGGGGTTTAGCTCTCCATGGAGCTTAATACAATCAAAGAAATCGAATGTAAAAGCAATGAATCCATAAAGAAACCCACTCGATGGTCGTGTCGATGGTCTTGTGGAGAGTCCTCTACTCGTCGTCCAAAGATTCCTTCGTCCGGTATAGGATACGCCTCGATCGAAGCTCCCCTACCAACCTTCTTCCTAATGGAATCATGATGTCGGAGCCGTAGAACTTCTCCTAAACCTTGGCCAATACCCCTCAAAACCCTAGCTGAAGTCCTCTCACAAGTTGGGGAAAAGATGGAGAAAAGAATACTGAAATCGGGGCTGAAATCAGCTTTAAATAGGGCTAAAATCGGGCGACTCCACGGGCGTGTACGGAACACGCGCCCGTGCGGAATTTCCACACGGGCGTGGATAATTTCCACACGCCCTGCGTGGATTATCTGCTTCGTGATTTTTCGGTCGACCGTGAACAAGAATCGCTATCGATACTATGCCAAAAAAATACTCCCGAATCCACTTTTCATCGAGGTAACATAAAGCGGGCACACGCTTTATGCCGTGGATCGCTTTGCTTCTTCAATGACGGATAAGATGATGGAGATCTTGTTCTATGTGCATAAGTCAGAATCTTGAGTGTGACTGCCCTTGTGCCGCTCCAAATGGTTGTGTAAACTCAAATACGGGGAGGTTGGCACACACTCTAGCATCTCGCACCTGACTTATATCTTCGCGTTTGAAATTTAGCAAGATTTCATCAAAAATCGGTGCATTGTGATTCACATTGGCTTCTTTCCTTCATAATTGGTTTCATAACCCTGCATGCACGAAAGTAACATAAAAACACACATATTAGTGTAAAAACCCGAGGAAAGTAATGCTCAACATAAGGAAATAATGCTTCGCATTCATATCGCACAAGCACTTATCACTTGTGTGTTAAGAATGCAAAGTGTTCTTTCCTTACGATAGGCATTACTTTTATCAGGTTTAAGCACTAATACATGTGTATTTGTATTCTTTTGCACATGTAGGGTTGTGAATCTAAGTATTAAAAAAATGCCAAAAGTAGATTGTGAACGCACTATTTGGTGGAATCTTGGAAGGAACAAACGTGAAGACACAAGTGGAGCTATAAGATACGTGAATGTGTGTTAACCTCCATGTATTCAAGTTATTACAATGAGTTGGAGGGGCACGAAGGCAGTCACATTTGCATATCCCAACTTGTGCATTGATAAGAAGATCTTCACCAATGAGGCCTTTGATTGAATAAGAGTTGCGATCTACGGCATAAACGTGTGCCCGTTTATGTTGCCTCAATGAAAAGTGTGGAATTGGGAGTGTTTTGGCGGAGCACTACAGTAGTTCACTGTAGGAAAATCCTTTAGCAATATATTGTAGCAGTCACTGCTCACAGCCGGCCGAAAATCAGGTTTGCAGAGAATCCACATGGTCAAGTGGAAATTCTCCACGCCCTTGTGGAAATTCCAGAGGTCCATGTGGAGAATCCACAGGGCGTGTGGATGCCTGATTCCAACACTATTTAAGCCGTGATTCATACCGATTTTAGAGGAATTTCTTGATCCTTCTCTCCAACTTTTCTTCTTATTTTGAGAGATCGTCATCTAGGGTTTTTGAGAGGCTTTTGGCAAGTCTTTATAGTGGTCCTACAAATTCGACACTGTGATTCTCTTGGAAGAAGGTTATTAGGAGAGCTTTCATAGGCACTGATCCGGCGAGGTGTGCCCTATGTTGGACAAGGGGACCTTTGGAGAAGAAGAGGCTACTCCACAAGACCATTGACACTAATACCGAGGGAATTTTCCTATGGATTACTTGTTTTTACTTTTGATTTCATTATTGATTGTATCTTGCTTCATGGAGAGCTAAACCTCTAATGGGTACTTGGATTTTGTAAACTGACACGTCCGAAACCTCGCACTCGAATAAAGTTGTAATGAGCTCTAGGGATTTCTGGTGATAAATCTCTTCCTAATTATAGACCTAACCCTTTAGTCCAGGTGGAAGGTCCCTAACCACAATTAAGCCCTAGATACTAAGATCCCCTCAACACTTCACTCCGTAGCACGTGCAACTAAGCCCCAGCGGAGATTCATCCCTTAGACCATTCACTCTATTATGGCTGCAAAGAACTCGAGGAACGGAGTTAGAATCTATCACGTTGGAGGGGAAAGGGGACGCTCCTATACCTCTCGACTCACCTTCTCAACCCTCTCCAACCTAGCTTTATCTAACGCTAGTGGTGTGTCACTCACTCACAAGGTTACCAACAAGAACTCTCAACCCTAGTGTTACTCTAGGGGAAATGTTCATACAATCAAGCATTCAAGGTTGGAACTCACAATAAACATCAATTTATTGAAAGCATAATAAAGAAGTTCAATGAAACGAATACATCCTAGGGTTCGCAATCATCCAAGTACCCACTAGGGGTTTAGCTCTCCATGGAGCTTAATACAATCAAAGAAATCGAATGTAAAAGCAATGAATCCATAAAGAAACCCCCTCGATGGTCGTGTCGATGGTCTTGTGGAGAGTTCTCTACTTGTCGCAAGAGATCCTTTGTCCGGCCTAGGATAATTTCCACACGCCCGTGTGGACTCTCTGTTTCTCTTGTTTCTCGGCCGGCTGTGAACAGTGCTGCTACAGTACATGCTATAGTGTTGCTACAGTGCTTGATGAGATCCGCAAGTGCACGGGTCATCAAGTAATACCCTGTGCGTGACACAGGGGTCATATTCCCTAGGTCCCAAGAGCTGCTATTACTCTCCCCTAGACGACACTGTCTAGTCTACCAAAAATAGGACTAAAACAAGATAAGGAAAATAACAAAGAGAAAACTATAAACACAAGAACTAAGGCTCACCACATAAACATACTAAGGAAGCAAGTAACAATGGAAGTGCGAGGTCCCCAGGCGAGGATCCCCTCGGGACTACTAAAGCTAGATGGATGCTAGAATTACAAAGGCAACGGTGGTTGGACCAAGAGACATCCAAAGATAGATCACCCCGATGGTCACGGCGGTAATCCCTAATCCAATAAGAGTATTGGCTCAGAATCTCTTCCGACCAAATCCTCCTACGATTGTATTACAATAAGGGAGATCTCAAATTAGGGCCGAAACTCAACCTAGGTACAGCCCTAATAGTTGGAGGGGTATGAAATACCCAATGGTCATGGTGTATTCATACATGTATCCCTTCCAAGCAAGGTGTGTGTAGTATAAGGGCGATGGTCACGCACCAAATACAACCTAGAAGTTGAATCACAAAGTTCTCATGCAAAACAACACATCAAAGAGCACCAAGCAAGGATCACAAACCACACAAATGCTATAAATGTAAATCAAAGCATCTATACAAGCAAGTTCATCCCAAGGTTCACCGGATGCCCGGTCACCTTGGGAGTCTAGTTCATCATCAACAAAGGAGCAAGTGTAGAAGATAAGAGATACAAACAAAAGTTCATAACAAACTCCCCTAAGATGAAGAATAGAAGGTGGTGATGAGAACTAGTCGGATCCACGCCGGAGAGCTCCTAGATCATTTTCCTTGAGTGTAACCTTCTTCTCCCTTCGATTTGCCCCTCAGATCTGCCTTCTCCCGTAGCCTTGAAGCTCTAGAGGATGATGGTGGAGAGTGGTGGCCAAAATTCCTTTAATTGATGCCCTAACAAGCCTTATATATGCCCAGATCCCGATCGGTAAATGGGTCAGTATACCGGCCGTATGCCGACCCCTCGGGAATTTCAGTTTTTTGCTCAGAAGCCCAAGATGAGATACAGTGGCTGTCACAGTGATACTGCTACAGTAACACTACTATATTGTTGTGCTACAGTGATCCCGGACCGGAAAACGCCGCTTTGTTGCTGAATTCATCTCTAATCGCGTCGCCGAGGCCCCAAGGCTTCAAATGGGCCTGAAATGTAAAAATAACACAATTTAAACCAAAAAGGCATCGATTCAACAAATAAATATAAAGAATCATACAAAACAAATACATGCAGAATACGTACTTTTAGATGTTTATCAGTGCTCTGCTACAGTCTTTGACCTGAATAACTTCCCAATTCCATATTTTCACACGTTTATCAGTGCTCTGCTACGTACTTTTAGATGTTTATCAGTGCTCTGCTACGTGCAGAATACGTACGTTGGTGGAGCTCTCGTTCTTATGTGCATAAATCGGAATGCTCGAGTGTGACTGCCTTTGTGCCCTTCCAAATGGATGTGTTCACTCGAATGCGAGGAGGTTGGCACACACTCTAGCATCTCACAACTGACCTATGTCTTCGGGTTTGAACCTTACCAAGATTTCCTCCTAAATAGGTGCATTATGATCCACATTGGCCTATTTCCTTCATACTCGGCCTCACAACCCTACCTGCATAAAAGTAACATAAAAACACACATATTTGTGTAAAAACCTTAGAAAAGTAATGCTCAACATAAGGAATGAACACTTCGCATTCATATCACACAAGCACTTATCAAAGTGACACTACGGTTGAGAGTTCACCTTGGTAACCTTTGTGGATGGGTGACACGCCATGAGGGTTAGACAAAGCTAGATTGGAGAAGGTTGAGAGGGTGAGTCAAGAGGTAACAGAGCAACAAAGTGAAGCGTTTATCACTTCCTACAGTTCTTTGTGGTTACAATAGAGTGAAGAACTAAAGGATGAACTCCACAGGGGCTTAGTTGCACGAGCAATAGAGTGAAGCATTGAAGTGACTTTAGTATCTGGGGCTTAATTGTAACTAGGGGTCTTTCGCCTAGACCAAAGCTTTAGATCTACACATAGGAATAGGGTTTATCACTTGGAATCCCTAGAACTCCATGCAACTTTGTATAGTGTGAGGTGTTGAGACTGAGCGATTTCTCTACCTGGACATAGTATAGAGTTAGTCACGGTTAATCTTAGGTTTAGGACCGTGTGCTTTAGGATTTCCACTACTCATTAAGCATTAGTTAGGAAGCATAATAGTAGGTCTTGCACTTGAAACATTAGTCCTAGGGTGAGCATTGTCAGAGTACCCCACTTCTATCGATTGCCTTTTCTCTCATTTACTTGGGACATTCATTCTTGTTTCTTTTGTTTCTGATTACATTACACTTTATCAACACAATCATTATTCATTTTAGCTTAGTTAAATAACAATTTTAGTATTTTTATTCCTTACTCCCTATGGATACGATACCCCACTCACTTGGGATTTATTACTTTGACAAACCCGTGCACTTGTGGGTAATACTCAAGGGTCGTTGTCAGGCACAAAGGCAGTCACACTCATGTGTTTTAACTTGTGCAAGGCTAGTTAGATTCCCATCAAATGTGCTTTTACTTTACAATGCAACGAGATCTATAACACAGACATGTGCCTGTTTTTGTTACCCCGATGAAAAGTGTGGATTCAGGAGTATTTTGGCAGAGTATTATAGCAGGTACTATAGCAAATCACTGTAGTAATATACTGTATAAGTTACTATTCATTAACAGCCAAAAACAGATTTCTTGCAGATTCACTTGTACCGATTTGGGGATCCTCTTTTCCATCTTTTCTCCATCTTTTCCCCAACTTTAGAGAGCCCTACGACTAGGGTTTAGAGAGGCTTTGGCAAGGTTTTTTTAGTGGTTCTACGGTCTTCGACACCGTGTTCCATCAGAAGATAGTTATTGGGGAAGCTTTCATCGGCATCGATTTAGCGAGGTGTGCCCTAGGCTTGACGAAGGAACCTTTGAAGAGGCCGAGGATACTCTACAAGACCATCGACATGAATACCAAGGGGGTTTTATTCATGTATTACATCTCTTTACTTTTGACTTCATTGTTGATTGTATTTTGCTCCATGGAGAGCTAAACCCTTTATGAGTGTTTGGACTTGTAAATCCTAGGATGATATTGTTTTTTTGACCTTTTATTATGCTTTCTTTAATTGATGTTTTTAATTCAGTTCCAATCTTGAATGCTTGTTGTGTTGATTTTCCCTTATAGTAAGACTAGGTTTGAGAATCCATCTTGATAATCCTTATGGATGAGTGACACACCATGAGGGTTAGGCAATGCTAGATTAGAGAGGGTTAAGAGGGTGAGTCAAGAGGTAGCAGAGAGTCCTCTTTCCCCTTCGGTGTGATTTACCCTATCTCCACGCACCAAGAGTTTTTTGCGGTCACAATAGAGTGAAGTGCTAAGAGACAAACTCCGCTGGGACATAGTTACGAGAGCAACAGGGTGAAGCATTAAAGTAATCCTTAGTATCTGGGGATTAATTGTGATTAGGGGTCTTTCGCCTGGACCAAAGGGTTAGATTTATATTAGGGAATAGGGTTTATAACTTGGAATCCCTAGAGCCTAAAGCAACCTAGCATAGTGTGAGATGTCGAGATTGAGAGATTTCTTTACCGGGGAATAGTGTAGGGTTAGTCATGATTAACCATAAGTTTTGGGACAGTGTGTTTAAGGAGGTTTAATGATTGGTATTGCACTTGGAACAATAGTCCTAGGGAAGTAATGTTCGAGTTTCCCACTTTCTATCGATTGCCATTCATCTCATTTTATTGCACCTCTCTTTCTTATTTTCTTTAGTTCTATTCATATGGATTTTGTTCACACCACTATTAATTCATCTTCACTTTAGTTAAATAGCAATCTTTGTTTGTTTTATCACTATTCCCTGTGGATTCGACTACCCACTCACCGGGGTATTATTATTTCGACAAACTCATGCACTTGCGGGTACACACAAGTGGTGTGTTAAGTTTTTGGCACCGTTGTCGGGGAATAGCCGTTTTATAAACACTTTGCACTTTCTTATTCTATCATCGTTCTATCTTTTTTGTCTTTATTTGGTTACAGCTCCAGGTTATGACCAGAGGAAACCCTTAGACATTGGTCGAAGGAGACCCTGAACTTGAATAAACACTTCATAGAAGGGGTAAAGAACCTGCGCAAGAACGGAATCATTCAGTTGAAATATAGGGTGAAGGATCTGAAAACATGGCTGAACAAGAAGGCCAATGAAGAACTCTTTGAGATTTGGTTAGACCTACCATTCATGGGACACAATCGAGCATTGTGAAGACATTGGTAGCAGCCCAAAATTTTGAGTTGAAACTAGCCTTTATTTAGATTGTTCAACAATATGCACAATTTAATGGATTAGCCAATGAAGACCCGAATAATCATATCAAGAATTTCCTTGAAGTTTGTGACATGTTCAAGATCAATGGGGTTTCTGACGATGCAATTCGCTTGAGGGCTTTCCCATTATCTTTGAAAGGAAGGGCCAAACAGTGGCTTCAATCATTGCCAAGAGCTTCCATCATAACAAGAAAAGAAATGATCAAAGCTTTCCCTGCAAGGTATTTCCCTCGAAGAAAATCGGCAAAGTTTCGTAATGAGATATCTTCATTTGTTCAAATGGAGCTTGGAACTTTGTTTGAAACTTGGGAATAATCATGGGTTCCCCGAGTGGATAATCATTAATACATTTTATGGAAGTGTCCACAACATGGGTTCCCCGAGTGGATAATCATTAATACATTTTATAACAGGTCAAGCACAAGCAACAAACAACTTTTAGATGCCGCCGCGGGAGGTACAATGGGGAACAAGACTCCTGAAAAAGTACAGCAATTGATTGAAGAAATGGGTTTGAATAGCTACCAATAGAGTGCAAGAGAAAGGAAGAATGTGGCCGAATTCCATGAAATTGATGAGGTTACATCCTTGGTAGCCCAAGTAGAGGCATTAAGCAAGAAATTGGATACATTAACTTCACCAATGGTAGCTGATAAGTTTCTAAATGTACATATTTTATTGTATATATTTGATGTATTTGATGTATTTAGATGATAAGGATTCATGCTCATTTTGTGCTTAATCGTGTGGTATTTGCTTTGCAAGGCACGGAAACGCCATGGAGGACACGAAGATACAATTTGTGTAAAAAAGAGGAGAAAACAAGGTCATGGTACTCTAGTGTATTTACTGTAGCAGATTACTACAGATAAAGTACTGTAACAGCGGTGCTATAGCATAGATAATGTAGCAAAAATACTATAGCTACCATTGTAGCACCTGGAGAGTTTTTAAGTCCAGATTTGGTCCAGGCCATACAGCCTCAATGTTGCCCTTGATTGACCCCAGGATAAATACCGTAGCCAGAGAAGAGAAGAGTTTGTTTGAAGGTGTACTGGGTCAATGAGGTGTTCATTGACCTAGTATGAATACTGTTACGAGAGCTAAAATGGAGTTTTCCTACTTCATACTGCCTTAATGAGCTCCTCATTGAGGCAGTATGGAGGTCCTCATGGAGTCAGTATGGATGCCATTTTGGGAGTTTTTGAGTCTCATTTGATGGGCATACGAGCTGTTTTTGGATGGAGTATACTGGGGGTATATGAGGGCATTTGGAAGCTTTTGAAGGGGACTTTTGGATTTTTGGGCAGCAAAAACTTGGGGGGAAGAAGAGGAGAAACGAAGATATCATCTTGTTAGAGCTTGGCTTGAAACTTGGAGGTAATCAAGAGCTTGGATCTCAAGGAGAGAGTTTCATCATTAAAGGATGAGGAGCATTCGGCATTCCTTGGGCTAGAGGAACCGTCATTCGGTCGGCATTGTTGTTCTTCATCATCATTCGAACTAGGCAGTGCCATTTATGCATTTATCTCTTGTTTTTCTTGAGTTTGTGATACTTGTCTGTATGATGGCACACTAGACCCCCAAGGCCACCAGATGTAGATGAACCTTGGGGGGTTCATTATGTATTGTGGATGCTATACTTCTATTTAGAGTGCATTGGTGTGATTTATGGTTTGGCTCATTGTTCTTCATGTCGAGAACTATAAAATGGAGAGATCCTTAGTTCTTTATTGAGTTGTATGTGTAGATGTGACCTACTTACATGTACTAGATCATTAATGAGCTAGAATGGGTTTTCTTGAGTTGATATGCCGAGAAATTGGGTGTCGGTAGCCCCTCCGAACTATAAGGGTAGACTTAGGTCAAGTGCATTATTATTGCGTGATCTTCCTTTACTTAATGCAATCGTAGGAATGTGATTAGGGAAAGATCCTTGTCATTATTTGTATGGGATTAAGGTTTAACCGGCGAGAGATTGGGGTTGAACTAATTTTGAGATCTGTCAGTCTAAATCAAATTTGCGATGTTGTTCTTATGCATCCATATTGCATGATGACCCCTCATGGGTATCCTCATACCTAGGCCTATTTATCATTATCATTGCTCTTGTGGTTTCTTGCTTGCCTTGGAATTGTTATACTTGTGATTTATTTGAATTATTGCATGTATTAGAGTGAAATACCATGTTTTAGTTGTAAGGTTAGAAAGTAAGTGATAGAGGAGTAATAGGAGCTTCTTAGCCACGTGGAATACGATCCTTGTGCTTTTGCACAAGGTATTACTTGGCAACCCCGTACACTTGCGGGTGAGCGAACAACCAAGTTTTTGGCGCCATTGCCGGGGACATTAAGGAATTCTAGGAAACTTCTAGCTTGTTGCTCTAGGCATTTTTCTTTTCTTTTATTTCTTCTCTTCATTTATCTTACTTCTTTTTTTTAGCTTAGCTTTCTTTATCTTTATTGACTTTGCAAGATACTGTGCGTGACATGAGCAAATCCATCAAACCTAGTTGCACGAGATAGTGAAATTGAAAGAACCTTGCATCGAAGACTTAGAGAAGTGGGTGAAAGCACTAGTGAAAGAAACATCGAAATTGAGGACAGAGAATCTATAATCATGGCCGAAGAAAGACGTACTTTGTCTGAATATGAAAGGCCGCAATTCACAGGCGAAGAATTTAGTGTGCAAGCACCATCCATCGCCACAAACCATTTTGAGATCAAGGCAAGCACCATTGGCATGGTCCAAAATTCAGTCCAATTTAATGGTCTTGCAAATGATGATGCCCATGATCATCTTTCCCGTTTCCTTCAAGTCTGTTCCACTTTTAAGATAAACGGGGTGACAGACAATGCAATCCGACTATGACTGTTTCCATTCAGTTTGAGAGATGGAACATACCGGTGGCTCACATCCTTACCGCCGAGATCGATCAAAACATGGAAAGATATGGTTGAAAAAATTTTGGGAAGGTATTTTCCTCCTAGCAAAGCGGCGAAGCTAAGGCAAGTAATCTTGGCATTCAAACAAGTAGAGTTGGAGACACTATTTGAAGCTTATGAGATATTCAAAGACCTTCTTCGGAGATGTCCCCATCATGGCTTTGCTTCTTGGATGCAGGTTCAAATCATCTATAATGGGTTGAACTATGCAACTTATCAATTAATTGATGCCGCAGCGGGTGGATCTCTTAGCAACAAATACCCTACGAAGGTGAGCAACTACATGAATCAATGGCAAGCAACGAGTCTCATTGGGCCTCAAGAGATGCACCATATAAAGGGGCCAGAATTTATGTAGTCAATGCTAATAATGCTCTTGCCGCGAAGATGGATGTGTTATCTCGGAAACTAGACATGCTCATGGGTAGTAGCTTGAAGTCAGAGTCAGTGATGAGTTGTCGCACTTATGGTGGAGGGCATGGAGTTGCCCAATGTCCTATTGCTAGCTCCTCGATCACCCCAATTGAGAATGTTGATTATATTGGGGGGCAAAGGCCACAAGGCAATCCTTACAGCTCAACTTTTAATCCGGGGTGGAAATACCACCCGAACTTTTCATGGAATTAAGGGCAACAACAAAAAGCTACATCACCTACACAAGGTTCCCAAATGCAACAACCAATATTGGAGAAGAGATTCACTACTGAAGATGTGCTCACCAAGTTCATGATTAACACTGAAGATGTGCTCGCCAGGTTCAATAGCATAGCCAGCAGTATGGATACTCAGTTCAGTAAGGTGAATGCTCAGCTTATGCAACACACCGGATAGTTCAATGAGATAGGCTCCATTTTATGGAACCTTCAAGCTTCTGTACAATCCCTCGAGCACCAGGTGGGGCAGCTTGCTAAAGCAATTTCTGAGCGACTTTTAGGTAGTCTTCATAGCAACACTGAGGAAAACCCAAGAGAGCACTTGAAGGCCATCATCCTTAGAAGCGGGAGACATGTTGAGACAAGGGTCAGAGTTGACCCAAGTGTCAAGGAATTTGGGGTAGCCGAAGTGGAAGACCCTAACATAGTGGAGAAAGTTATTGAGAAAAGCAAGCAAGATGAAGATAAGGAAATTCCACAAAAAGGGTTTATCAAAGCTGTCTGAATACAAACCTCTAATTCCCTATCTGGCTAGATTGAAGCAAGATAAGGAGGATGCTAAATTCAGAAAATTCATCAACATCTTCAAGCTACTCCACATAAACATCCCGATAGTGGAAGCGTTAGCTCAAATGCCCAAGTATGCCGAGTTTTTAAAAGAATTGCTTACAAACAAGAGGAAATTGGAAGAAGAGGGCACAGTTGCACTTACGGGAAATTGCTCGGCCATTTTAGAGAAGATGCTCCCACAAAAATTGAAAGATCGGGAAGTTTCATAATTCCATTTGTATTTGAGGTTGGTGTTCAAGAAAATGCACTAGCGGACTTAGGGGAAAGCATTAATGTTATGCCCTATACCATGTATTTGAAGCTTGGTCTTGGTGAACTTGGACCCACGGGAATGATTTTACAATTGGTGGATCGATCAACAAGGAAGCCTGATGGGATTGTGGAAGATGTGATTGTCCGGGTGGACAAATTTATATTTCCTGTGGATTTTATCATCATGGATATTGATGAAGATGTGGAGACATCGTTGATTCTTGGTCGACCATTCCTCACTACCTCCGGTGCTCTAATCAACCTTAAAGGAGGAAATTAACACTAAGGGTTAGAGAGAAAGAAGCAGTATATACTCTACCGGAGGCCATGAAACACTCATTAGACCATAATGATACGCTTTACTTTGTTGATGAAACTGAACTTTTAATTTCTGATTATGTGCAAGAGGTGCTATCATTAAACCCATTGGATGAATACTTGGGAGAGCTAGGAAATGAAGATCAAGAAGAACCTCACTCTCCTCTTTCATGTTATAATTTGAAGAAGCCAAAGGAGAAAGTTATGTGTACCAATGCCAAAGAAAATGGAAAAAAAAGATTCAATTTTAAAAAAAAAAATTTGAGGGAGGTCCGGGGAAAGAAGAAGAAAGGTATCACTCACTCTCATCCAATACCTCAAGAAAAGAAAGTACAATCTTCACCTCCCTTTATTCATGAAAAATGTGAATTTACCGGGAAGAAACACCAATAATTTTGACACGACCAAATATACGTGTAAACCGGTGCACGGGTGTCGAAGTATTAAATCACAGGTGAGTGGGATATCGTATCCATAGGGAGTAGGGAATAAGAACACTTAAATTGTTTCTTAACTAAGTGAATGGTGAATAGTAATATCTGTGATAAGATGTGAAATAATAAAAGTAAAAGAACAAGAGAGAGAGCACAAGTAAAGGAGAAGGTAAGGCAATCGATATAAATGGGGTACCCGGATATTGTTCCGCCTAGGATAATTGTTTCAAGTGCAAGAACCCTCTATTATACTTTCTAACTAAAGCAATAATGAGTCGTGGAGATCCTTAAATACATGATCTCAAATCTAAGGTCAACCATGCATAACTCTATACATGTCACGGAGAAGAAATTGAATAATCTCTCAACCTCGCACTCATATAGAATTGCAATGAGTTCTAGGGATTCCAAGTGATAAATCCTCTTCCTATATGTAAACCTAACCCTTTGGTCTAGGTGAAAGGTCCCTAGCGACAATTAAGCCCTAGGCGCTAAAATCACTTCAACGCTTCACTTTATTGCACCCGCAACTAAGCCTAAGCGGAAGGTCATCGTTTAGCCCGTTCACTCTACTCTGACCGCAAAGAACTTGAGGAAATGGAGGTAGAATAAATCACACCGGAGTGGAAAGGAGATGCTCCGCTACCTCTTGACTCACCCTCTCAACCCTCTCCAATCTATCTTTGTCTAACTCTCGTGGTGTGTCACTCACTCACAAGAGTTACCAACAAGAACTCTCAACCCTAGTGTCACTCTAAGGGAGTATTCAGACAATCAAGTATTCAATGAAACAAATACATCCTAGGGTTCACAAATACCCAAGTACCCATTAGGGGGTTTAGCTCTCCATGGAGCTAATTACAATTAATGAAATCAAATGTAAAAGCAAAGAATCCATAGAAAACCGCTCGATAGTCATGGCGATGGTCTTGTGGAGAGGGCTCTACTCATCCAAGTATCTCTTTGTCTGGCCTAGGATACACCTCGGCGGATCGGTGCTGAGAAAAGCTCTCCCACTAACCTTCTTCCAAACAGAGCGCAATGTCGGAGCCGTATAACCTCTCCCAATCCCTAGCCAATACCTCTCAAAACCCTAGCCGCTGCCCTCTCTCCAGTTGGGGAAAAGATGAAAAAAAGCATATGAAGTCGTGGCTGAAATCAGCTTTGAATAGGGATGGAATCAGGAATCCACATGCCCATGTGGGTGGCCATGTGGATTTTTCACACGGGCGTGTGGAATTTCCACATGCCCATGTGGACTCTTTGTTTTCATCCTTCTTCGGCTGGCTGTGAACAGTACCTGCTGCAATGTTTTCATCCTTCATCGAGGTAACTGATAAACGTCTAAAAGTGCATATTTTGCATGTATTTGTTTTATATTATTCTTTACAGTATTTGTTGAATCGATGCCCCTTTTGGTCTAAATTGGGTTATTTTTACATTTCAGGACTAGTAGAAGCCCTAGGGACTCGGCGACGCGATTGGGGATGAATTCGGCATGGAAACGTTTTCTTCGAGCGCGGGATTACTGTAGCAGTTTCAATGTAGTAGTTACTGTAGCTCATCACGGGCTTCTCAGCAGAAAACTAAAAATCCTGAGATTCATCCCCAATCGCATCGCCGATGAATTCCTTAGTTTCAATGTAACTAGCGACGCAATTGGGGATGAATATTCCCTAGCAGTTACATTGAAGCTATTACTGTCTAGGGGAAAGTAATAGAAGCTCTTGGGACCCTAGGAAATACGACCCCTTTGTCACGCACAGGGTATTACTTGACGACCCGTGCACTTGCGGACTCACCAAGTTTTTGGCGCCGTTGCCGCGGAGTCCAAGAATGCTAGGAAAACCTTTAGCTCACTGCTCTAGTTATTTATCTTTGTCGTTATAAATATTTGTCTTTGTATGTGTCTTTTACCATTTTGTGCATATTTACTTATTTTGTTTCTTTTGTGTTTTCTTTGATAGCTTATTTTTGCTAGTTTTGTTTATTTACACAAGGCCATGGACTTTGACTTTGAAGAAAAACTACTTTGCGCTAAAATGTATGCACTTGAGAGACAGATGGAAGAATTAGATGCCATAAGAGCACACCAAAGTGATCCGGCCCTGGATTTTCAAGAAAAATTATTGGGCGCTAAAATGTATGCACTTGAGAAAGAAATGGAAAAACTTGATGCCAAGAGAGCACGCCTTAGTAATCTGTATCCTGATGTTTACAATCCATATTGGGGAAGGCACCCACACTCCTCGGCACCTCACCATACCAAACAATGAGAGTACCCTCTCGATGGATTGCTACAAATGCCCTCTTTTGACATACCATGGTACAACACAGCTCCTGTAGAACATAGTAAGCAACTCAATCAACGGGGTGTCAGTGCACAAAATGTGTTTGCAAGACTCATGATGTATACGGATGCGGAACTTGATCACATGAATACCGGTCTCAGTGCACAAGATGTGTTTCCAAGATTCATGAAGAATGAGGAAGCGAAACTTGAAGCCATGAATACAACAATTTTTAATACCCAACAATCTCTTCAAAGTATGGAAAACAAGATGGGAGAGTCTTCCAATATATCGACTAAGCTGCCACAAACTATTAAAGACATATATGAGAATGACATTAGAAAGGAAGAGAATAAGGATGAAATTGTAGTGGAAGTTGGTATTGAGGTGTTAGAGGTTGAAGAAGCAATTGATGTACCGCCAATACCTTTTGACCAAATAATTGATGTTCCACCTCAAGTTGAAACTAAAGAAGATAAGGCGAAGGATGAGATCATAGACGTCGAGACATTTAAGGAAGTTGAAGAAATTCCATCGACCACATTTGAAGACACTACTTGCCTCAACTTCGACCATTCCATCAACCAATCAATAATTTTCAAGTGCAAAGAAGAAATTCCGGGAATTGTATTTGAAGATGTGGGTAATAAGCCAAGGTCATCCTTGAACCCAGCTATGCCGGGCTTGGACAATTCCCAACCAAAGATTTTTCCTTGGTGGCCCAAGAAAATGTTATGGGCAATTGAAGTTCATCACATCATGGTAGAGAAAAATATTGTGGATAGGATGTTGAAGCCACCAATTGATCCACCTATGCAAGGCTTAAAAATTCTCAACCAAATTTGTTCCCTTGGAGACCCAAACAACACTTATGGGTAGTTCAAAGCATTTTGATATGGGTTGAGGAAGCAAATGCGGGTAGGAGATTAGAACCATCCAAGGACCCACCAATACCGAGCTTAAACAACTCCCGGACCAAGCTTTTTCCATGGAGGCCAAAAGGTGACTCATGCTTGACCTCCAAATTTGCATCATCCCGGAGGGTAAGTTTCGTATTTCTTGGCAGTTCTTATGCAACTCTTAGCCAGGATGAACACACCATTTTCAAGCCTCCCTAGGTAAGAAAGAGGTACATCGAGCTAATGACGTTAAACAAGCGCTTCTTGGGAGGCAACCCAAGTTCATTTCATTTCTTGTATTCTTGTTCTCATTTGTGTTGTTGTGCTTAACTTGTGTTTTTTTTAGTTGTGGTTTGGTTATAGTTGCGTTTTCATCGTTTTTCTTAGTTCATTAGCCTTTGTGTTCTCTTGTTTGTCATGTAATCTTTGAGCAATTCTTATTGTTGATGCATTCTTGTTGATGTTTTGAGTGTTATATCGATGTTTCCGGCTTTGTTTTTCAAGGTTTCATCCATAAGCGAAGTGTGCGAAGTGTGCAAAGTGTGGAGGAAAAAAGTTATGCATTAGGAAAATCCCGAGGACCATCCTTGCGGCCGCAAGGATGCCCCTCGGGAATCATCCAAAGAGTCTTGAGGACCATCCTTACGGCCGCAAGGATGCCCCTCAAGACTTCTCAAGACTACCCGAGTGAGGGCTTTATAATTGGGGTTTTGAGGCTGTTACTATTCGTTCTTCTTCCCCATTCTTCTAACCTTTTCTCCCTCATTTCTCCACCATTTTTCATCATTTTTTTGCTCTAGTTTTCTCTATTCCTCCTCTTTTCCATTTTAGTGACAAAAATTTGGAGTTTGAGTGAGCTTTTGGCCGGATTCAACCCTTGGATTCACTCATCTTAATCTAGGGCAAGGGTTTGACCTCTCACTCAAAACCTTGAGTTCTTCTTGTTTTTGAGGGTGGAATTTCTGGGTTTTTTGTTGGTTTGTGAATGCCTAATGATTATCAAAGTGTTTTTCTTGATTTGTAAAATTTTTGGCTACTGTTACAAGCAAAGATCTTTAAAAAGTTTTCCAAAATTACTGTATCACTGGGCATTTTCTTGATTTTCTTCATTCTTTCGATGCCCACTTTGCTTGTAACTTAGTTGGTTGATCTCCACTTTGGTTTTGCAGGATGCCTATCATGAGATTAGCTTCCAAGAGAGCTGGGAGGGATAGTTCTCTTCCTCCCTTCCTTACCCGGTGACAAATGACAAGTATTGGGCCTCCATTGCTATCGACTCAAGGACAAAGACATTTGGCTCACATCACATGGACATTACTCTATTTCTATTTTTTATTTCTATGTTTTGATTGCTTTTTGTGTTGTAGTTGTTTATTTTGTTTGTGTTGATGGGTGTGTGAGTAGATGCCTCGAGGTGATGTTCTTTTTTGCCTTGCAGGGTGGAATTAGGACATCAAGCACACTTTCTTCCTTCATCATCTACCATGATCTTTGGTGGTCACCTCGATCTCCTAGAATTCATGACTCATGCTTTGAGACTCGGGGAAGTTCACGAAACCCTCTTACTATGTTTTTATTGTCTATCTTGTTGTATTCTATTGATTAGGCACATTGAGGGCAATGTGCATCTTTAAGTGTGGGGTGGAATTCCGTGAACTTTGAAAATGTTTGCATTTGTGTGCTTGATTACCTATGATAGCTATGATTTTATTATTAAGGACTTCCTAGCTTGGTAGAATGATAGTTGTGAGTTGTACTTTATTTGTGCTTGAATGTAGTTCTGTATCATCTTTAGTGCACCTATATACATGTTCACGATTACTTCTACCATGTACACTCAACCCAACCCATCATTATGATTTTGGCATTAATTTGTTAAATTCTATTTTCAATGCACTTTTAAGAGCTTTTCTGTTCCTTTATTGTTTTATCTAGCTTAGAGTGTACTATTGTAGCAAGTCTATACAAGGGACATGAGATATAGTTCGTACATGAAAAAAATGAGTCTATGACAGTATTCCTCTACTAGTATAGCATGCATGCGTCTATGTAGGCTATATTCGAGTATGTTGGGTGGCTCATGTGCCTAATCAGCATGTGCATCCTTCAGAAAGATTGTAAAAATTTTGTGTGCAGTCTATGTTAGACGGACTCAGAGAAAAAAAAAGTGTGTATGCTTGTATATATGTGTGAAAGAAATATCGTATCTCTCTTGTTCCCTTAAAGTTTGCTGCATAGTTACTTGAAAGTTAGAGTTTTATCTAGGAACCAGAGGACTCTTAATTGAGTACTGAGGATATCTTTAGCATCTTAATGTCATTATCATTATGTGTGGGGTGAATGGGAATCCTGGGGTAATCCAGGGTGTGGAGGTCAAGGTGAGAGTTAACACACACTCACAGGAGTACTCTAGATCAGATAGAGCTATTATTACTCCACTATTCATTAAACAACTCACATCTTGATTTCTGTCCATTCGTGCTTGTGGAGTTCTTTACTTTTGAGCTTGAGGTCGCACTTTTAGCCGTTTATCTTCTTTCCCTTAGTTCTTCATGTTTGTTTGCTTGGGGACAAGAAAACGTTTAGGTGTAGGGATGTTTGATAAACGTCTAAAAGTACATATTTTGCATGTATTTGTTTTGTATTATTCTTTACAGTATTTGTTGAATCGATGCCCTTTTTTGTCTAAATTGGGTTATTTTTACATTTTAGGCCTAGTAGAAGCCCTGGGGACTCTGCGACGTGATTGGGGATGAATTCGACATCAAAACGTCTTCTCCGAGTAGGGGATTACTATAGCACAGTACCGTAGCAGTTACTGTAGCTCATCGTGGGCTTCTCAGCAGAAAACTGAAAATCCTGAGGGGTCGGCATACAGCCAGTATACTGACCCGTTTAGCCATGGGGATATGGACATATATAAGCTTGTTATGGCATTATTTAGGGGGACTTTTGGCCACCACTCTCTATAATAATTTTCTAGAGCTTCAAGGCCGTGGGAGAAGGCAGATCTGAGGGTCGAATCTAAGGGTGAAGAAGGTTACACTCAAGGAAAATGATCTAGGAGCTCACCGCCGCGGATCCAATGAGTTCTCATCACCACCTTCTAGTCTTCATCTTAGGGGAGTTTGTTATGATCTTTTCTTTATATCTCTTATCTCCTACACTTGCTTCTTTGTTGATGATTAACTAGACTCCCAAGGTCACTGGGCATCCGGTGAACCTTGGGATGAACTTGCTTGTATGGATGCTTGATTTACATTTATGGTATTTGTGTGGTTTGTGATCCTTGCTTGGTGCTCTTTGATGTGTTGTTTTGCATGAGAACTCTGTGATCCAACTTCTAGGTTGTATTTTGTGCGAGACCATTGTCCTTGTACTCAACACACCTTGCCTAGAAGGGATACATGTATCAATACACCATGACCATTGGGTTTTTCATACCCCTGCAACTATTAGGGATGTACCTAGGTTGAGTTTCAGCCTTAATTTTAGATCTCCCTACTTGTAATCCGATAGTAGGAGGATTTGGTCAAAAGAGACTCCGAGCCAATACTCTTATTGGATTAGGGATTACCGCCGTGACCATCGGGGTGATCTATTTTTGGATGTCTCTTGGTCCAACCACCGCTGCCTTTTTAATTGTAACATCCATCTAGCTTTAGTAGTCCCGAGGAGATCCTCGCCTGGGGACCTCGGACTTTCATTGTTACATGCTTTCTTAGTATGTTTATGTGGTGAGCCTTAGTCCATGTGTTTATAGTTTTCTCCTTCTTATTTTCCTTATCTTGTTTTAGTCCTATATTTGGTACACTAGATAGTACTGTCTAGGGGGAAGTAATAGTAGCTCTTGGGACCCTAGGGAATACGATCCCTGTGTCACGCACAGGGTATTATTTGATGACCCGTGCACTTGCGGACTCACCAGTAACATAAACGGGCACACGTTTACGTCATAGATCGCTTTGCTTCTTCAATAACGGACATGTTGGTGGAGATCTTGCTATACATGCACAAGCCGGAATGCTTGAATGTGACTACACTTGTGCCCCTCCAAATCGTTGTGGTAACTTGAATATGAGAAGGTTGGCACACATTCTCACATTTCGAACCCGACTTATGTCTTCGCGTTTGAAACTTTTCAAGATTTCCTCCAAATGGTGCATTTACGATCCATATTGGCTTCTTTCGCTAATACTCTGCCTCACAACCCTATCTGCATGAAAGTAATATAAATACACACGTATTGGCATTAGAACCTGATAAAAGTAATGCTCATCATAAGGAAAGAACACTTGGTATTCTTATCGCACAAGAACTTATCAAACTCCCCCACACTTAAGCTTTTGCTTGTCCTCAAGCAAAAATTTAAACATTATGTGGATCGGTGATGAAAATATTAGAAGCGCTTGCCCTTAGGTTCACCAAAGTATACAAAGAGAGCATTCTACAAGCAAGGGAAATTTCAACACTAAATATTAAAAATCAATGCTATAACTAAAAACTTGAATCAAAAAGGACAACAAACCCGAAATCGTGTAAGTGTGTGAACTTAATCAAAACAACCCAAGGTATTCTCCTCAAAGTTCTAAGTACAAGGGACTTCTTTATCTACAAACAATAACAAAATTTTAAACATGGTAGTAGCTTTCACACTTTCGAGGTGGTAGCTTTTTCTACCGGAGTGGTAGCTTTCACTCATCCTATGAGATAGCTCGTTCTCTCATTAGGGCATAACCAGTATCCTACTTATGAGAGTAGCTTCATACTTCATAGGTGGTAGCTCTTTCCACCTAACGAGCACAACTAAACAATAACACTATTTTGTTCTTTCTTTTCATTTTTTTTTGAACTCAACAAAAGAAACAACTATACTTAGTCCCTTTAACATCAAACTTGAGTTTCCAAAATAGTTTAAAGAGTGAGTAGTGCAACAAGTGACAATCGGCCATAAAATTCCTAGAAATTCAAGCAAAAACTAGAGCATGAAGACATTCAATGTTAAAAAAAATTCTACTAAACTCAAGAATACAATCATTGCAACTAAGGTGAACCGCTATTGGCTATGTGAGCATGTATATCAATCAAAACAAATGTAAAAGAGATTTGTGCACTATAAACCCCACCCCTCCCAACCACACACACTTAAGTTGTACATTTTCCCCAATGTACACATGCAAGCTCACTCATAATGTATATCAATTAAGAACAAATGTGGGAGAAGCAATCAAAACAATTCTTCCCTGACTCATAGTGTTACATTTGATGGAGCTAAATCCTTGGGAGTAATGTTCCAACAGGTTGTGAAGCACACACGGCCAAGTGCCGAAGCACCTTGGTCGTGTACATGACTAATCTCAATTCCCCATTATGACAAGACCATCTGCACGCATACATGAGAGGGTTCAGTGAAGCTCAATAAAACAAAAACAACAACTCAAGTATATAAAAGATAAGGCAATGAATACAACTCGAGACAACAAAATGAAAATAAACTCAGAAGGAAAATCCTTTTTGAGTATATAAGTCCAAAACAGGAAGTGTAAAAAGTAATAGAGACAAAAAACTGAATCAACTGTCGGTGTCACACTCTGGCTCTGCTGCTACTAGGTACTCAAAAGGTGCAGGTGGGAACAATGGTGAGGATGTAGGAGGGACTAGAGGTCTGCTAATTAATAGCCGATGTACCATGTTGAAACGGGCCAACATCTCAGTATACTGGATGGTCTGTATAGCCCAGAGCTCCGTGATCTGGATCCGAATCTCACCTACAGCACTCTTGAGCCTCCCAATATGATCATGAGCTCGAGGAGGAGTAAAAATGGGTACTGATAGCCAGGATGTCTCTTGTGCTGCAAGGGGTGCTCCTGCCCCTGTCTGTGCCAACTAAGGCACAAGAATCTTTCGGGGACCCTCCACTTCATCCCTTTCGCTCCCAGCGGTTTCTTAGATGGATGTAGTTATAATATATGTACTGGGCCCACATCTGTGTACCAACCCAATCATCTGGATCGTCTCAAATCCCAGAGGAGCAGGCACAACTGTCTTCTCAGCTCCACGTAAAGCGTCCGTCAAGCCCAACCCCAAGATGAGTCTGCTGACTAAGGACTAGAAAATAATAATCCCACTCTCGCAAACTTGCCCTGGTGTCTCAATACATCTGACACTATGTGCCCCAAATGAATCGGCACATTGCGAACCATGGAGTATAGATAAAGTAAGTCTTTCCTGCTCTATAGAGCTATGTTGTCTCCTCGACCTGACACAGACCTACTGAGGACCGAGTGTAAATACCTATAGCTCGACCGAGATAGGCTGGTGGCCTTAGAAACTCCCGGTTCATACTGTCCATGTCCACACAAAACCCTGTACGCCTGGTGCAGAGTCACTATACCTGGGAAAACCGTCGGTAGGCTTATATACTCCTCTGTACTTGTGTATGTGCCATCGTATAGGCCCATACGAACTGAGAACTAGGTGACCCTCATGCAGAATGGATGTCTGAATGCTCGGAACTGTATAGCATCCATGGTGTCAACTCTCCTATACGGATGGTCAAACTCGAAAGACGCCAACACCTCTAGTGTCACAGCGTGGAAAGCTAGGTTATAGATCGTCAATAACCTCCTCTAGCTCCCCACTTCTACCATCTCATCAATCTTATCAGCTAGCTCATCACCCCGCTGAATATCTTTTAGCACCCGTAAGTCTACAAAGCGAGTCTTACCAAAACCGAGCGCTGATAATCTCTCAAATCGAGCTTGATGCTCATGATTCGAGAATTCCATGTGTATTGCCTTAGGCGGGGTATCTTGTAGACATTTCACTTCATGCATCCTTACTCAAGGTACCATATCTGGAAAATTTGAGGAGAAAACAATCAACAAGGCTAAAAAAAAATCCTACAGAATTCCACACGGGCCTGTGGAAATTATCCACGCCTGTGTGGGTCTGAGGGGTATGAAAACCGCACGGTTACACACCAATCCTCCAAAAATACAACTCAAAATCAATAATAAACACTGTACAGCCATGCATAGAACTTTAAAAAGTGAAAATACATGCAACTCAAGACTTTTAATTTGCTAAAAACAAGAATTGGTGAAGAAAAGAGGGTAAAAAGGTTTACCGATGAAGTAGATGTGAACACTTCGAAAATCGGCCCGGAATGTGAAGAAAAATCCTCCAAAACAATGGTGAGGGGCCAGGAAATTGATCAAGAGTGGTCTCTGGGTGATTGGAGATGAAGAAGAAAAGAATTCACAAGAATTTTTAAAGAAAAACTCGCGTCTCTTGGAATTCTGCGCATTCACATGGGCGTGTGGAAATTGCTCATGCTCATGAGCCTCCACAGGAAAGCATCACAGGGGCAGGTGCATGCCCATGTGCGCTCTCGGGAAAACCCTCACTGCTCTGAATGCAACCACACAGGCGTGCAAAAAATACCCACACCCATGTACCCGACCCATAGGGGCAGCCGCACGCCCTGTGTCTTCTCTATCCAACCGAGAAAAATTCCTAAGTGTTCCTCATGCCCGTGCAGAAATTCCGCATGGGCGTGGAAATTCACAGGCCCAACTCACTGGGGCACGCACACGCCCCTGTGTCTTCTCGGGATGAAGAGAGCTCATCTAGAGAGACCCGCACGGGTGTATGGAAAATACCCACACCCATGTGTTTGTCACAGGTTTACCAACAAGGGCGAGTCCATGCCCCCTGTGTGATCTTGGGATAATTTGCTAAGTCTTTGAAGGCCGAGTCCACGCCCCTGTGTCATCTCTGGATGAGCTCCGAACGAAAATGCACGCCGGTGCAGAAATTCCACACGTGCATGTGTTTTCTCTAACCACTAACAAAATTTTACAGGCTGACATGTCCGAATATGCGTGTATGTACCGCAAGTGCACGGGTGTCGAAGTAATAATTACCCCGGTGAGTGGGTAGTCAAATCTACAGGGAACATGGCTACTAGTACTAACTTCTTCTCTGCTTTCTAACCTAATGATAAATGGAAAGGTGTGGTGATCTAATGTGCGAAGAAATGAATACCGGAGACAAATATGCAAGGGTAAAATGGATGGAGATCTCAATCAGTAAAAGTGGGGTATTCGGGCAATGCTCCCCCTAGGATTCAGGTATTAGGTACCGAATAAGCAAAGTGTTTCTATGATGAGTAAGTTAAGTCGTGGAAATCCAAATATAATCGGATCCAGCCTCCCGATCACCGATACTAGTCCCCTACAAGGTCCCGGTGGAGAAATCGACCAATCTCAACACCTCACACCACATATGACTACAAAGCACTCTAGGGATTCCAAGAGTTGTATCCGATTCCTAAAGATTGATCCAACCCTAATTCCCGGCGAAGGATCCTAACCCCCTACAAGGTCCCGGCGGAGAAATCTCTCAATCTCACGCCTCACAGCAAATATGGTTGCATAGAACTTAAGAAACGGAGATAGAATACACTCAATCGGAAGGGAGAGGGGCCACTCCACTATCTCATTACTCACCCTCTCAACCCTCTTTAACCTTGAAGTTCTAACTCTAATGGAGACCTCTCTCACATCAAAGTAACAAATCATGCAAATCCAATCAACCACAAGGATTAATTAAACAAGCAAGCAATGAGAATACAAGATTAAAACTTAATCAAACTCGGATTAAATAGAAACACTAAGCAAATCCACAAAAGATGAGAATCCTAGGGTTCACAAGCCCAAATACCCTCTAGAGTTTTAGCTCTCCATGGATCAACATACAAAACACACCATCAATGAATGAAAGTACATTAAAACCATAGAAATAAACCCCCTTATATAGGAACTGATGGCCTTGATGGAGAGCTTCGACGTCTTGAAAGACCCACTCCGAAGCTAGGTTCACCGGTGGCTTCCTTGATGCTATGACGGAGGAGGAATCGATCAAAGTTGGTGATGAAGCGCCTCCAAAGCCACAAAGACCTCCTCTCCAAACCCTAGCCGTCTCACCCCTCAAGAGCCGCACAAAAGATGAGAAAGAATACGGCAAAACGGCTATTTATAGGCCTTAGATCGCGTCTGTCACGTGCCCTCACGCGCCCGTGTGGATTTTCCACGCGGCCGCGTGGGCTGCAAAAATGTCCACGTGGCCGCGTGAACAGTAATTTTACTACAGTACTGCTACAGTGAAATTGCTTCAGTACTTTTCACAAAACGCGATCCGAACACTCTTCTCTTAAGGCCACATGTCCGGGCACACGTCCATGTGGTAGGCTATAAAACTTTTCTTCATCGACGTATCTTTGAGAGGTCTTGCAATCTTCACAAAGAGAAGGAAGATGAAGATGTGGCTGCCTTTGTGCCCTTCCAAATAGTGAATTGACTTGAATCTTCTTGGAAGTTGGCACACATCTCCACGTTTATTAACTGCTCTCGTGTCTCGATCCTTGAATTGAACAAGAACTCCCAACATTGTGTCTTTATAGCCTATCTTTGCTTCCTTTTTACTCTTCAAGGCATTCACAACCTATATGCATAAAAGAACACCAAATACACAATATGAGACATAAACCACAGTAAAAATGATGCTCAATGCATGTAAAACATATATAAAAATATGTCTACTCAAGCACTTATCATAGGCTCTGCAAATAATTCCTGAACACAGATATACAATTAGATCATGCCGAACAATGCAATTTTAACCAGAGAAAACACTCAAAACACGCACAAACGACCAAGATTCTTTGCCACACACGATTAGGAACACGATAACACCATAATATCCACAAAAAAATCACAGCAAAAGCATCTAAGGATCAAGATACCAAAACTTAAAGCCTTATTCATGCAAACACCAACTAAAAACAAGGAAAACATTAGAAACTTGGGTTGCCTCCCAAGAAGCGCTTGTTTTACGTCACTAAGCTTGACATACCTTGTCTTACTTCACGGGGGTTCATAGATGAAGTATGCCCTCTTACCCATGACTTGAAAGCATGTTGAGCAAAGTCTCTTGAAAGTAGAGGTTGAATTATCAGGCTTGGGACCACCTAGCAATCTTGCATCCAATTTGTTCAGTTCACGCGCGTCTCCAACATCTTTGGAGCATTTCCAGTGGTGTCTCCTCGCCCTCTTCATCTTCTGGAGCACCTTCTTAAGGATCCCCAGAGTAGTTGGTACTTCTTCAGTCGAACCAAGCATCTTAACTTCTTCATTGTCTACCTCTTGGTCTAACAAGCCTATGTACGGGTCGGGATTGAACATTTCCTGCATGTATTCATCAACAATCTCATCATTAGTGTCTAGAAAATATAAAGCATCATCGAAACCAAGAGAATGCCACATGGTTTCAACAAGGCGGTATGTGAGCTTGTCATCTCCAACTCTCAATGTCAGCTCCCCACCGTCTATGTCAATCAATGCATTGGAAGTCTGCAAGAACGGGCTCCTAGGTATCAAAGATACATCCGCATCCTCATCGACGTCTAGCACTACAAAATCAAACGAAAAAATGTACTTGGCCACCTTGACAAGCACGTCTTCAATGATACACCACGGATCTCTCACAGCTCAGTCCGCCAATTGCAAAGTCATCTGAGTGGGCCTAGGCTCTCCCAAGCCTAACTTCTGAAAGAAGGTGTATGGCATGACATTGATACTGGCCCCTGAGTCTGCCAATGTCATTTCTTCACCCAAATTGCGAATATTAAACAAAATGATGAAGCTTCTTGGGTATTTCTTCTTGTTCGCCATGTTATTTTGCAACACCGCCGAGCAAGAAGCATCTAAGATCACTGAAGCGCTCTCCTCCAACTTCCTCTTGTTAGTCAACAAGTCTTTCAAGAATTTCGCATACTTAGGCATTTGGCCAAAGCCTCAACAAAAGGAATATTGATGTGAAGTTGCTTGAACAAACTCAGGAACTTCTTGTATTGTTCATCCCCTTGCTAATTCTTCAATCTAGAGGGATAAGGGATTCTTGGCTTGAAAGGTAGAGGTGCCACCTCCTTCTCTTTGCTTGTTCCCTCTTCAACCTCTATGACTTCAGGTGCGTGTTCATTGGGCTTCTCACTCGGAAGCCTACCTTCAACCTCACACAACTTCTCAAAGTAATCACCTTCACATGCTCTCTAGGATTGGTCTCGGTATTACTCGGCAAGCTTCCTTGTGTCCTTTCCGATAGAGACTTCGTAATCTGCCATACTTGATTTTCAAGATTATGTAAAGAGGTGGCATGGTTGCGAAATGTAGCCTCGACTGATTGAAACCTTGTATCTGATGATTGTACAAACCTAGTCAAGGCCTTCTCCAAATCGGTCATTCTGGTCTCCAAACCTAAAACTCGGTTTTCCATGTTTCGGCCTTGTTGTTGTTGGAAACCTGGTGGCCCCATGGACTTTTGTGGACCTTGGTTACTCTACGAAAAATTGGGATGATTCTTCCAACCGGGATTGTAGGTGTTGCTATATGGATGACCTTGGTTCCTCATTGCATTACCCACAAAATCGACATTTTCAACCGAAGATGCATCACCAATAGAGATCGGGCAATCGGAGGGAGCATATCCTCCACCACACCCGGTGCATGAAGTCACAACCGCCACTCTATTCAAAGTTAGGAGATATAACTTCTTACTTAATGATTCCACTTGAGCCGCCAATGAAGTTACTTAATCTATCTCATGGAGCCCGGCCACCTTTTTCTTCTCCATAGCATTCCATTGGTAGCTATTTAACCCCATTTCTTCAATTAGTTGACAGGCTTCACCGGGGGTCTTGCTACCTAAGGTACCTCCTGCTGTCACATCCAAGAGTTGCCTTGTACTCAGATTCAATCCGTTGTAAAAAGTTTAAACAATCACCCACTTCGGGAATCCGTGTTGCGGGCACTTTCTCAGGAGCTCCTTAAACCTTTCCCACATCTCAAATAGAGACTCCAATTCTGACTGTACAAAGGATGAAATCTCATCCCTAATCTTTGCAAATTTTTCGGGAGGAAAATAATGGGCCACAAAAGCTTCTACCATCTCTTGCCATGTGATAATCGATACTCTAGGTAATGAGTGTAGCCACTTCTTCGTTCTCCCATTTATGGAAAATGGGAAGGCTCTCAACATGATGGCATCATCCGTCACCCCATTTATCTTAAGCATATCACACACCTCAAGAAAGTTCTCTATATGACTGTTTGGATCCTCATCGGCCAAACCATTGAACTGTGTGGATTGCTGCAACATGTGGATGAATGCCGACTTTAGCTTGAAGTTCTAAGCTGTAATCGGGGGACGCACAATACTCGATTGTGTCCCCCATACTAAACGTCTGGCATAATCCGATAATGTCCGATGTTGCTCATTCTGTTCTGCCATGTTTTCAGATTCTTCTACTTCCAAATTAGCTAGATTAGACGGTTATTGCACAGGTTCTTTCCCTTTTCTTCTAAGTGTACATTCAAGCTCAGGATCTCCTTCAATCAATCTTGAGGGGTTCCCTTGGGTCATAACTTGAAGCTGCACCAAAAATAAAGTAAAAGAAAATAAGAACGTTCATAGAATAAGAAGAAATGAACTAGAATGAATGAGTGAATAGCTAAGAAAACAAAGTGCAAAGTATCTCTAAAAGCCTATTCCCCAGCAACGGCGCCAAAAACTTGACACGACCAAATATGCGTGTAAACCGCAGGTGCACAGGTGTCAAAGTAATAAATCCCAGGTGAGTGGGGTATCGTATCCACAGGGAGTAGGGAATAAAAACACTTAAATTGTTTCTTAACTAAGTGAAAGATGAATAGTGATATGTGTGATAAGATGTGAAATAACAAAAGTAAAAGAACAATAGAGAGAGCATAAGTAATGGAGAAGGTAAGGCAATTGATATAAATGGGGTACCCAGATATTGTTCCACTTAGGACAATCATTTCAACTGCAAGATCCCTCTATTATACTTTTGAACTGATGCAATAATGAGTCGTGGAGATCCTTAAATACATGGTCCCAAATCTAAGGTCAACCATGCCTAACTCTATACATGTCCAAGAGGAGAAATTGAAAAAAACTCAACCTCGCACTCATATAGAATTGCAATGAGTTCTAGAGATTGCAAGTGATAAATCCTCTTCCTAGATGTAGACCTAACCCTTTGGTCTGGGTGAAAGGTCCCTAGCCACAATTAAGCCCTAGGTGCTAAAATCACTTTAACGCTTCACTCCATTGCACCAGCAACTAAGCCCAAGCGGAAGGTCATTCTTTAGCCCGTTCACTCTACTATGAGCGTAAAAAACTTGAGGAAATGGAGATAGAATAAATGACAATGGAGGAGAAAGAGGACGCTCCGCTACCTCTCTACTCACCCTCTCAACCCTCTCCAATCTATCTTTGTCTAACTCTCGTGATGTGTTACTCACTCACCAGAGTTACCAACAAGAACTCTCAACCCTAGTGTCACTCTAAGGGAGTATTCATACAATCAAGCATTGAAGATTGGAACACAAAATAAAACATCAATTAATTGAAAGCATAATAAAGAGGTTCAACAAAACGAATATATCCCTGGGTTCACAAATACCCAAGTACCCACTAGGGGGTTTTGCTCTCCGTGGAGCTAATTACAATCAATGAAATAAAATATAAAAGCAAAGAATCCATAGAAAACCCCCTCGATAGTCATGACGATGGTCTTGTGGAGAGTCCACTACTCATCCACGGGTCCATTTGTTAGGCCTAGGATATACCTCGCCGGATCGGTGGTGATGAAAGCTTTCCCACTAACCTTATTCCAAATGGAGTGTTATGTCGGAGCTGTAGAACCTCTCCCAATCCCTATCTAATACCTCTCAAAACCCTAGCCGCGACCCTCTTCCAGTTGGGGAAAAGATGAAAAAAAAACATATGAAATCGGGGCTGAAATCGGCCTTAAATAGGGCTGGAATTGGGAATCCACACACCCACGTGGGTGCCCGTGTGGAATTTCCACATGCCCATGTGGATTCTCTGTTTTTATCATTTTTCGGCCGGCTGTGAATAGTACCTACTGCAATGTTTTGCTATAGTACTCTGCTATAGCCCAAAACACTCCTGAATCGATTCTTTCATCGAGGTAATGTAAACGGGCACACATTTACATCGTAGATTGCTTTCCTTCTTTAATAATGAACATGTTGGTGGAGATCTTACTATACATACACAAGCCAGAATGCTTGAATGTGACTATCCTTGTGCCCCTTCAAATCGTTGTGCCAACTTGAATACGAGGAGGTTGGCACACATTCCATCATTTTGAACGGGACTTATGTCTTCCCGTTTGAACCTTCTCAAGATTTCCTCCAAATGGTGCATTTACGATCCACATTGGCTTTTTTCTCTAATACTCGGCCTCACAACCCTATATGCATGAAAGTAACATAAACACAAACATATTAGCGCTAAAACCTGATAAAAGTAATGCTCATCATAAGGAAAGAACACTTGTTATTCTTATCGCACAAGCACTTATCAAATTTGAAGATGACCAGGGGTAATTTCAAATTATTCGAACCCCCGTAAGGTAAGTAATAAGGTATGTCAGGCTCATGACGTTAAACAAGCACTTCTTCGTAGGCAACCCAAGCATCCGGGGTCTAATTCAATGTTTTTATGTTCTTTTTGTTTATGTTAGCTTGTTAGTGTTCTTTTCATATTTTTATTAATTTTTTCATTGTGAATAAGTCCATGTTCTCATAACTTCGTATATTATTATCATCATCCATGTGGTTGTTTACTTGTGTGCATCGATGAGAAACACTTGTTTTGGCTATCATTTCATGCATTAGATCAAAATTTTGAACCATTATTTCATGTTGGACATGTTTGTGGAATACTTTGTATCCATGCCCATGTGTTTGGAGAATTGAATGAAGCTTTAAAACATGTTTTCAATGGCATATGGCCTCAATGAGGAGCTCATTGAGGGCGCCTGCGCCAACCAAAGAAAAATAACTAGGACATTCTAGCTCAATGAGGTCCTCATTGAGACAATCTTCCCTATCCAGTGAGAAATAATGAGGGCATACTACCTCAATGAGGTCCTCATTGAGGCAGTATGAGGTCGCGTTTCCATGTGTATCTTGCCACCTTGTCTCTTTCTTCATTCTCCTTCTTCTCCAACCGAACCCTAACCTTCATTATCCATCAAACCATGGCCGGATCTCCTCATTTATTGTTCTAAATCATCTCCTAACATCTTTGAGAAGTCGATCTAGTGGTTTTCTCCAAGCTTCACTCAAGTTTTCTCGAGCTTTTGCCCGTAAAAATCTTGATGACTAGATTTATTTTCTCTTTTTCTTCTTGTTTTCTTAAGTTTGTTTGTGGATTGTTTCAAGCTTTTAGCTTGTCTTGTGTGGTATGAACATCATGGTTTTGAATTTTCTTGAATTTATGTACAAATTTTTTGAATTTCATGATGATAGGAACCTCTTGCAGGTTGAATAGTATCCATACGGCCCCCATATGGCCATATGGATCCTATTCTTTTGTTTTTCTCCATGTTTTACCCATTTTCATGCCACATTTTGCATTCTCTTGGATTCCTTTAAGCCTTATATGATATATTCTTAATGTAGGAATGCCAAACATTAAGAAAGTTTCCTCCAAACTTCAAAGAAGCATAATGCCAACTCCAAAGAACCCCACTTTAAGCTTGCTCATCATAAAGCAAAGTATGAAGTTTTTAAGACCAAACATTTTGAGCACATTTCACCATATAAGAATGGGGTATTTTGGAAACACTTGGGACGGATGAAAAAGTCAAGAAATTACTTTTACATTGTTGTTGGAGAATTTGTTTGAAATTGAAGATCCTACCTTTCGCCATCTAAACATGGAGGTTTTGAGCACTTTCAAAGCACACCATGCCCACAATATCTTCAACATCCAGTGATGAGTAGTTTGACATTTGAGGATGGACATTTGTGTTGCTTATTTTAATGTGTTTTTGTTTTCTATATTTTAGCTTAAGTGTTTTCTTTCTTGTACTAATAACTTGGCCAAGGTTCTTATCTTGCTAACATTTTGTGTAGAACTTTATTTGCTTCTATCTAGTATGTGTGTTTTTGGCTACTCCCTAGCATTTTAATTTTGCAATTTAAATTTTTTATTGGAATGATGATGTCGCTTTATGCCTTGCAGGGCATTAAGGGAGCTTGGTGAGCCTCTCCCAATTCCATGGAAGATGGACACGACATGAAAACCTTGCAACACACTTTGTTCGGGTCACCTCTCGCCGTGTGCACAAGATTAACCGGGGAAGTTCATTCTACCCTCCTCCATTTTTTTCATTTCATATATTACTATGTTTTTCATGACTAGTGTACAATGGCGACAATGTACAACACTAGGTGTGGGGATGGGTGTATTCCATGTACTAGAGTTATTATTTGCATGCTAGTGTTACCCATGATGGCTTATTCATTCTTGTGAGACTCTTCTAGCATGGATTAATGATGGATGTGAGTTACATATTTGTTGTTGTACTCTATTGAATCTTGTTTCAACTCTAGTATTGTCTTGTGCACTGAATCTTATGTTAATGCCCTGGGAATAGCCAACTTGACTACTCTATCTCTCTTGAATGCTTAACACACAACTTTGAGTACTTGGCCTTAGAATTCTAAGTTCTTTCTTTCAATGAACTTTTAAGAACTCCTAAGTCTTGTTGAGCTAGCCCTAGTTTTGTGGCATGTAGAGTAGTCTGAAGATGTGATCTAGGGTGAATGTGAAAAAAAAGTGAAAAAGAGAAAAAGAAAAATGAATCTTTGTCAGTATCCCTCTGCTAATGAAGCATAAATGCATCTATGTAAACTGTAATGGAGTAGCTGGGTGGCTCTTGTGCCTAACCAGCACGTGCATCCTCCAAAAAGATTTTTTCTGTAGTCTATGTTAGTCAGACTCAAAAAAATGATGAAATTAAATGAAAATAAAAACCCTAGTGATCTTTTTTGACTACTTACTAGAGGCATTGAGAAGGAAAAGGGAGTTAGTTCAGGTGTGGGAATTAGAAGGATCTCACTTTTTCATTCAAGTAGCACTTAGCATTTTAAGAACCAGTACTCTTGAATGTGGAGTGATTAGCATCTAGAGCTGTACTGATTGAAGTCAGTAAGCTAGACCAAATTAGGGCAAATGAAATTCAAGGTTCATACACATAGCACAGACATATAGGAGGTGAGACAAAATCTTTCTATTATGCTTACAGTTTGTAACTCGTTATCTATTTATCATTTTCCAATGCTTGTAGTGTCTTCTATTTATTTGAGCCAGAGGTAATACATTTAGCCACTTATCATTTCCCTTGTTCTTCATGATTGGTTTGCTTAGGGACAAGCAAACACTTAGGTGTGGGGATATTTTATATGTGTCTAACTGTACATATTTTAGTGTATATATTTGATGTATTTAGCATGTATTTCTATAAGGATTGGTGCCCATTTTGTGCTTAATCGTGTGTTATTTGCTTTGGAAGGCACGGAAACGCCATGGAGGACACGAAGATACAAATTGGGCGAGAAAGAGAAGAAAACCAGGTCACGGTACTGTAGCATATTCACACATACCAGATTATTGTAGTTGAACTATTGTAGCAGTGGTACTTTAGTATAGACACTGTAGTAAGAACACTATAGCTGCCACTGTAGCAACTGGAGAGTTTTTGTGTCAGAATTTGATCCAGGGCATACAGCCTCAATGCTGTCCTAGATTGACCCCGGGATAAATACTGTAGCTAGAGAAGAGAAGAGTTTGTTCAAAGGCATACTGGGTCAATGAGGTGCTTATTGACCCAGTATGAATACTGTTACGAGAGCTAAAATGGAGTTTGCCTACTTCATACTGCCTCAATGAGCTCCTCATTGAGGCAGTACGGAGGTCCTCATTAAACCAGTATGTTGCCAGTGTGGATGCCATTTTGGGTTTTTTGAGTCTCATTTGATGGGCATACAGGCTATTTATGGAGGGAGTATACTAGGGGTATATGAAGGCATTCGGAAGATTTTGAAGGGGGACTTTTGGACTTTTGGGTAGGAAACACTTGGGGGGAAGAAGAGGAGAAATGAAGACATCATCTTGTTAGAGCTTGGCTTGGAGCTTAGAGGTGATCAAGAGCTTGGATCTCAAGCGATGAGTTTTATCGTCAAGGGAGGAGGAGCATTAAGCATTCCTTGGGGTAGAGGAAGCGTCATTTGGGCGGTATTGTTCTTCTTCATCATCATTCGAACTAGGGAGTGCCATTTATGCATTTATCTCTTGTTTTTCTTGAGTTTGTGATACTTGTTTGTATGATGGCACACTAGACCCCCAAGGCCATGTATGTAGGTGAACCTTGGGGGGTTTATCATATATTGTGGGTACTATACTTCTATTTAGAGTGCATTGGTGTGATTTATGGTTTGGCTCATTGTTCTTCATGTCTAGAACTATAAAAGGGAGAGATCCTTAGTTCTTTATTTAGTTGTATGTGTAGATGTGACCTACTCGCATGTACTAGATCATTAACGAGCTTGAAGGGGTTTTTTTGAATCGATATGCCTAGAAATTGGGTGTCGGTAGCCCCTCCGAACTATAAGGGTAGACTTAGGTTAATTGTATCCTTATTGCGTGATCTTCCTTTACTTAATGCAATCATAAGAATGTGATTAGGGAGAGATCCTTGTCATTATTCGTATAGGATTAGGGTTTAACCTCTGAGAGATTAGGGTTGAACTAATTTTAAGATCCGACGGTCTAAATCACCTTTGCTATATTGTTCTTATGGATCCATATTGCATGATGACCCCTCATGGGGATCCTCATCCCTAGGCATATTTATCATTATCATTGCTCTTGTAATTTCTTGCTTGCCTTGGAATTCTTATACTTGTTATTTATTTGCATTATTGTATGTATTAGAGTGAAATACCATGTTTAAGTTGTAAGGTTAGAAAGTAAGTGATGGAGGAGTAATAGGAGCTACTTAGCCACATGGAATATGATCCTTGTGTTTTTGCACAAGGTATCACTTAGCGACCCCGTACACTTGCGGGTGAGTGAACAACTAGTAGCCACAATCATAAGTTATGCTGGTTGTGGGGGTTCGCATATGCCATCCAATTGTCCTATTTCGATAGCGACTTCAGCCCCAACTGAACAAGTTGACTTTGTGGGCAATTCGGGAAGAGGACAAGGCAATCATTATAGCAACACCTACAACCAATGGTGGAGAAGCCATCTTAACTTTTCTTGGAATAACCAAGGGCAACAAAGGGCCATGGCACCACCGGGTTTCCAACAACAACAAGCCCCGAACATGGAGCACCGCGTTTCAGGATTCGTCCTGTCATCAGACACAAGGTTTCAATCAGTTAAAGCTACACTTCGCAACCACATCGCATCATTGCACAATTTAGAAAATCAAGTGGGGAAAATTGTGAAGTTATTATCAAAGAGACATCAAGGGATCTTGCCTAGTAACATCGAAACTAATCCGAGAGAACATGTGAAGGTGATCACTTTGAGAAGTGGTTTTGAGGTTGAAGATAGGCTTTCAAATGAGAAAAACAATGTTGAAGCAGCCGAGGTCGTGGAGTCTGAGGAGAGAGCAAACAATGAGAAAGAGGTGGCAACCCCAGCTTACAAGCCAAGAATCCCTTATCCTTCGAGATTAAAGAATGACCAAAATGATGAGCAATATAAGAAGTTCTTGGGTCTATTCAAGCAACTACACATCAACATTCTTTTTGTGGAGGCATTGTCCCAAATACCTCAGTATGCAAAGTTTATAAATGATCTTTTGACCAACAAGTGGAAATTGGAGGAGATTGCATCGGTGATATTAGATGCCTCTTGATCGGTGGTTTTGCAAAATAATATGCCGAATAAGAAGAAAGACCCCGAAAGCTTTGTTATTCCGTGCAACATTGGTAATATGGGTGAAGAGATGGTAATGGCGGATTCAAGAGCTAGTATCAACATCATGCCATACTTGTTTTTTCAGAAGCTAGGCTTGGGAGAGCCTAGGCCCACTCAAATGACACTTCAATTGGCGGACCGAACGGTTAGACATCCGAGGGGCATTGTCGAAGACGTACTTGTGAAGGTTGACAAGTACATGTTTCCTATGGACTTTGTTGTGTTGGATGTCGACGAGGATGTAGATGTTCCTTTGATACTTGGGAGGCCATTCTTGCGCACTTCCAAGGCACTTATCCACATAGACAGTGGGTAGTTGACATTGAGGGTTGGCGACGACAAGTTGACATACCGCCTCACCGAAGCCATGTAACATTCTCTTGACTTTGATGATAATCTTTATTTTCTTGACACTACCTATGAACTAATAGATGAATATGTGCAGGAAATGATGAATCCGGACCCATGTGAAGGGGTGCTAACCAAGAGTGGAAAATGAAGAAGTCTTGATGCTTGGTCTAGAGAAAAAGGTATCATCTATCCCGGGGATCATCAAAACGATGCTCCAAAAGATGAAGCGAGCAAGGAGATGCCACAAGAAATGCCCCAAGGCCAATGGGGATGTACAAGAATGGTGTGTGGATGACAAACCCTCATGTGGTAACATGCTCGATAACTCCTCTTCTATCATAAAAAGATTATGTTCATCATACTTTCAGGTTATGGGTAAGAGGGAAACCTTCATCTATGAGTGCCCATGAGGTAAGAAGAGGTACGTCAAGATTAGTGATGTTAAACAAGCGTTTCTTGGGAAGTAACCCAAATCTTTAATGTTTTTCTAATTTTTTAGTTTAGTACTTGTATGAATAAGGCTTTTTGTATTGCCGTCTTTATTTTAACATGCAAATTGCTCTGTTTTTCTTGTGGATCATGGATGTTATCGTGTGCTTAATTGTGTGTGGTGAAGTGTCTTGGTCATTTGAGCATGTTTTTTCATGATTCTCTAGTAAATTTTGCATTGTAGAGTTAGACTCTAAGTATATATACATGTTCAGGAATTTTCTGCTGAGCCTGAAGAATTTTCTAAGTCATCCATAGAAAACACACGGCCGTGTGGTTTTGTTTATAGCTCATCCCGAGAGGATACAGGGGCGTGTATCTGGCCCTGTAAATAACCTTGTGACGGTCACACACCCATGTGGAATTACCACACGGGCGTGTGTTTATCTGCAGATGTTCACAGCTCCATCCAGAGAAGACACAGGGGCATGTTTTAGCCCCTATGGATGATCCTGTGGATGGCACAACGGTGTGGGTAATTTCCACATGCCCATGTGAATTCCTACAGAGGAGTCTCCTCCATCCTGAGAAGACACAGAGGCGTGTCGATGCCCCTGTGAATACCCCTATAAAGATCCACACGCTCGTGTCGAATTTCCACAGGGGCCTGTGGAACACATAGAATTTTTCTCGGTTGGACAGAGAAGCCACAGGGCATGTGGGTACCCCTGTGGGTTGGGCACACGGGCATGCGAAATTTCCACACGCCCGTGTCGATGTATTCAAGGATGAAGTGTGCTATCAGGAAAGCACACTGGGGCTTGTGTCTACCCCTGTGAAGCTTCCGTGTCGATGTATTTGTGGGTTTCTAACCTTGTGATGGTCATACACCCGTGGGTAATTACCATACGGCCGTGTGATTCTCTGCAGTGTTCTCAAACTCTATCACAAGAGGACTGATAAGTGCTTGTGCGATATGAATGCGAAGGGTTCATTCCTTATGTTGAGCATTACGTTTCTCAGGTTTTTACATTAATATGTGTGTTTTTATGTTACTTTTATGCATGTAGGGCTGTGAGGCCGAGTATGAAGGAAATAGGCCAATGTGGATCATAATGCACTTATTTTGGAGGAGATCTTGCTAAGGTTCAAACGCGAAGACATAGGTCAGGTGTGAGATGCTAGAGTGTGTGCCAACCTCCTCGTATTCGAGTGAGCACATTCATTTGGAGGGGCACAAAGGCAGTCACACTCGAGCATTCCGACTTATGCATATAAGAACAAGAGATCCACCAACATGTACATCATTGAAGAAGCAAGTGATTCACGAAGTAAACGTGTGCCCGTTTGCGTTACCCCAATGAAAGTATAAAATTCAGAAGTATTTCTGGAAGAGGACTGTAGCAGATCGCGGTAGGAAAATAATGTAGCAAGTACTGTAGCAGCAATGTTCACAGCCATCCGAGAAATCAGAGAAACAGAGAATCCACACGGGCGTGTGGAAATTATCCAAGCCCGTGTGGAAATTCCACAGGGGCGTGTGACATCATACACGCCCGTGTAGTCGCCCGATTCCAGCCCTATTTAAAGCCGATTTCAGCCCCGATTTCATTATTCTTTTCTCCATCTTTTCTCCAACTTGTGAGAGGACTTCGGCTAGGGTTTCAAGGGGTATTGGCCAAGGTTTTGGAGAAGTTCTACGGCTCCGACATCGTGATTCCATTAAGAAGAAGGTTGGCAGGGGAGCTTCGATCGAGGCGTATCCTATACCGGATGAAGGAATCTTTGGACGACGAGTAGAAGACTCTCCATAAGACCATCAACACGACCATCGAGGGGGTTTCTTTATGGATTCATTGCTTTTACATTCAATTTCTTTGATTGTATTAAGCTCCATGGAGAGCTAAACCCCTAGTGGGTACTTGGATGATTGTGAACCCTAGGATGTATTCGTTTCATTGAACTTCTTTATTATGCTTTCAATAAATTGATGTTTATTGTGAGTTCCAACCTTGAATGCTTGATTGTATGAACATTTCCCCTAGAGTGACACTAGGGTTGAGAGTTCTTGTTGGTAACCTTGTGAGTGAGTGACACACCACGAGCGTTAAACAAAGCTAGGTTGGAGAGGTTTGAGAGGGTGAGTCGAGAGGTACAGGAGCGTCCCTTTTCCCCTCCGGCGTGATAGATTCTACCTCCGTTCCTTGAGTTCTTTGCGGCCATAATAGAGTGAGTGATCTAAGGGATGAACCTCCGCTGGGGCCTAGTTGCGCGTGCAATGGAGTGAAGCATTGAGAGGATCTTAGTATCTAGGGCTTAATTGTGGCTAAGGACCTTCCGCCTGGACCAAAGGGTTAGGTCTATATTTAGGAAGAGATTTATCACTTGGAATCCCTAGAGTTCATTGCGACTCTATGGGAGTGCGAGGTGTTGAGATTGTTCGATTTCTCCTCCGGGACATGTATAGAGTTAGGCATAGTTGACCTTAGATTTGGACTATGTATGTAAGGATTTCCACGACTCACCATTGCATTGATTAGGAAGAATAATAGAGAGTTCTTGCACTTGAAGCGATTATCCTAGGTGAAGCATTATCCGAGTACCCCATCTTTATCGATTGCCTTACCCTCTTCTTACTTTTGCTCTTTCACTTATTGATTTTATTGTTGATAATTGAATCAATTTCACACCTATCACAATTGATCTTCCACATAGCTAAGAATCAAATTAAGTATTTTCACTCCCTACTCGCTGTGGGTTCGACCCCGCTCACCCAGGATTATTACTTCGACAAGCCTGTGCACTTGCGCGATATAAGCAAGGGGAACTTGTCAAGTTTTTGGTGCCGTTGCCGGGGAGTAGGTGTTTAGAGATACTTTGCACTTTGTTTTCTTAGCTATTTACCCTTCATTCTATTTCACATCTCTTCTCTATCACCGTTCTGATTTGTTCTAAAAAAAATAATAATAATAATTATTTCGCACTTTCTTATTCTTCCATCATTCTCATTGATTTTCTTTTGTCATGTCTTACTTTTTCTTGCAAGGATTTTAAATGATGATTCACCCAGCCGTTGCACTACATTTCCAGGTTGAAGCTCTGAGTGAAAAAGTTGATAGAATTTTAGCTTCACAACAACAGAACATTCCATCTTATAACGCATATCATCCAATTGAAGTGGGCTACCCAAACGTATTATGGGATAATGGTGAACAACATTGGGAGGCACCTCAAGAGGAATGTCAAACGGGTGAGATACTCGGAGAGGATGCACTTCAGTTGCAAAGAGTATTAGCTAACTTCATTGAAGCATCCGAGTCTGCGTCCATAATATGGAGACCACACTAAGATGTCATGAAACCTCCTTTAAAAACCTTGAGCATCAATTAGGAGGGATACTTGACACACTCTCCAAGGAACAACAAGCATTTGAGCAAGCAATTCAAGTTCCTTGTAGAGATGATGTGGTAGTGAACGACAATGAAGAAGTTGGGCAAATTGAGTACATTGGTGTAGAAAATTAAAACGGAGAAGATGAATACCATTTTGAGATTTTGGACAGTGTGAATGAAGATTGTGCTTTTGAGCGAGAAAATTTTTAAGGTGATTTGCTAGTGTCATGTTCCTTTCAAGCTGAAAATACACAAGAAGAAGTAAATCCTAAGGTAATGGAACAAGCACTACTCTTTGGGATTGATCAATTCATAAATTACAAGAAAGAGATTTTGGGTTTGGGAGAAGATGTGGGTAGGAGATTGAAACCATCCAATGACCCACCTATGCTAAGCTTGGACAATTCCCAACCCAAATTGTTTCCTTGGAGGCCAAAGGAAAGATGGTTGGACTCTCCAACAAATATTCCACCCCGGCAAGCAAATTTTTGGTTTAATGGAAGTAGCTATGCAATGTCTAGTAGGGAGGAACATACTCTTTTCAAGCCTCCATAAGGTAAAGAAGAGGTACGTCAAGCATAGTGACGTAAAACAAGCGCTTCTTGGGAAGCAACCCAAGCAATTACTGTTTTCCTAGTTTTTAGTTTAGTGTTTGCATGAATAAGAGCTTGAGTGTTGGTGTTTTGATTCTTATAGGCCATTGCTATGCCTTTCTTGTGGACCGTTGGTGTTATCTTGTGCTTTCATGTGTTTTGGTGAAGTTTTGGTCGTTTGAGGTATTTCTCATATTTTTCAATGGTAAAACTTACATATTAGGACAGGCTCTGAGTGTGTAAACATGTTAAAAAAAATTTCTGCAGAGCCTACAGAATTTTCTAAGGCATCCAGAAAAAACACACAGGTGTGTGGAATTTCTGCACGCCCGTGGATTTGCAGTGCAAGCTCATCCAGAGAAGGCACAGGGGCATGTGGCTGCCCCAGTGAACGACCATGAGACTGTCACACGCCCGTGGGTAATTTCCGCACGGTCGTGTGAATTCCTGCAGAGTTGGGTAGTTTATCCCGAGAGCATACAGGGGTGTGGACTTGCCCCTGTGGCCGACCTTGTGAACCACACACGGGCGTGGGTAATTTTTGCACGCCCGTGCGAATCTCTGCAGAGGATCTCTCCATCCCTAGAAGATACAGGGGTGTGTGTTTGCCCCTGTGAGTTGAGCCTGTGAATGTTCACGCCCGTGTGAAATTTTCGCACGGGCGTGGGTCTTAGAGAAATTTTCTCGGTTACATGGGGAGTCCACAGGGGTATGCGTCTGCCCCTGTGGGTCGGGCACACGGGCGTGGGTAATTTCCACACGCCCGTGTGGATTTACAGATATGCTAGAACCACAGGTTTTCTTTAAAATCTTTTCGGGTTTCTTCATCTTTTCACCCTCATACGTTTTGAGAACATATCCTTACTCTCTCCTGACCTCTCACCGTCATTTTAGAGGGTTGTTAATTGAGTTTTCCGGCCGTTTCCTAGTCTTTCATTCTCATTTTGTCGGTAAGCTTCTCTTTCTCTTTTCTTTGCCAATCTTCATTTAGTTTGCAGCACCAGCGTCATCTTCACCAACAACGGAAACAGATGTACTAGCTATTGACACCGACACTTGAGGCGTCTTTACCTTCTTTGTTCTTATCTTTCGCTTTTTATTTTCTGCATTTATTTTGGATTTGTATACTCAGAAAGGATTTTCCTTCTGAGTTTATTTTCATTTTGTTGTCTCGAGTTGTATTCATTGCTCTATCTTTTGTATACTCGAGTTATTTTTGTTTTTCTTGAGCTTCACTGAACCCCCTCATGTATGCGTGCAGATGGTCTTGTCATCTTGGTAATTGAGACTTAGTCATGGGCACGGCCAAGGTGCTTCGGCACTTAGCCGTGTGAGCTTCACAACCCGTTGAAACACTACTCCCAACGAATTAGCTTCATCAAACGCAACACTAGGAGTCAGGGGAGTATTGTTTTGATTGCTTCTCCCACATCTATTTTTGAATGATATATTTTGAGTGAGCTTGTATGTGTACATTGAGGACAACGTACAACTTAAGTGTGGGGGGGAGTTTCATAATGTGCACATCTTTTCTATTGTTCTTGATTGATATATGCTCACATAGCCAATGGCGGTTCACCTTAGTTGCAATGTTTGTATTCTTAAGTCTAGGAGAATTGTTAACATTGAATGTTTTTCATGCTCTAGTTCTTGCTTGAATTTTTAGGAATTGTTGCCCGATTTACACTTAGTGCACTACTCACTCTTTGAACGCTATTGGAAACTCATGTTTGATGTTAAAGGGACTAGTTAGGTTTACTTATTTTGAAAAAAAAAAATGAACAGAAGGAACAAAATAGTTTTTTGTTTATTTGTATTTGTTGGGTGGAAAGAGCTACCACATATGAAGTATGAAGCTACTCTCACAAGTCGGATACTAGTTATGCCCTAATGAGAGAAAGAGCTATCTCATAGGATGAGTGAAAGCTACCACCTCGAAAGTGTGAAAACCACCTTAGCGGCCGCTTTGGAAAGGGCTACCTTAGAGAATGTGTGAAGCTACTACCATCTTTTAAAATTTTTATCACTTGTGTAGATAAATAAGTCCCTTGCACTTAGAACTTTGAGGAGTATAACTTGTGGTGTTTTGAGTGAGTTCACACACTTACACGAAATTCGGGTTTGTTCTACTTTTTGATTCAAGTTTTTAGCTAGAGCATTGATTTTTCGTATTTAGTGTTGGAATTTTCCTTACTTGTAGAATGCTATTTTTGTATACTTTGGTGAACCTAAGGCCAAGCACTTTCATTATTTTCTTCATTGATGCACAGAATGTTTAATGTTTGCTTGAGGACAAGCAAAAGCTTAAGTGTGGGGGACTTTGATAAGTGCTTGTGCGATATGAATGCGAAGCGTTCATTCCTTATGTTGAGCATTATGTTTCTCAGATTTTACATTAATATGTGTGTTTTTATGTTACTTTTATGCATGTACGGTTGTGAGGCCGAGTATGAAGGAAATAGGCCAATGTGGATCATAATGCACCTATTTTGGAGGAGATCTTGCTAAGGTTCAAATGCGAAGACATAGGTCAGGTGTGAGATGCTAGAGTGTGTGCCAACCTCCTCGTATTCGAGTGAGCACATTCATTTGGAGGGGCACAAAGGCAATCACACTCGAGCATTCTGACTTATGCATATAAGAACAAGAGATCCACCAACATGTACATCATTGAAGAAGCAAGTGATTCACGAAGTAAATTTGTGCCCGTTTGCGTTACCTCAATGAAAGTATGGAATTCGGGAGTATTTCCGGCAGAGCACTGTAGCAGGGCACGGTAGGAAAACACTGTAGCAACTACTGTACCAGCACTGTTCACAGTCGGGCGAGAAATCAGAAAAACAGAGAATCCACACGGGCGTGTGGAAATTATCCACGCCCGTGTGGAAATTCCACAGGGGCGTGTGACATCATACACGCCCGTGTAGTCGCCCGATTCCAGCCCTATTTAAAGCCGATTTCAGCCCCGATTTCATTATTCTTTTCTCCATCTTTTCTCCAACTTGTGAGAGGACTTCGGCTAGGGTTTCGAGGGGTATTGGCCAAGGTTTTGGAGAAGTACAATGGCTACGACATCGTGATTCCATTAGGAAGAAGGTTGGCAGGGAAGCTTCGATCGAGGCATATCCTATACCGGACGAAGGAATCTTTGGACGATGAGTAGAGGACTCTCCACAAGACCATCGACACGACCATCGAGGGGGTTTCTTTATGTATTTATTGCTTTTACATTTGATTTCTTTGATTGTATTAAGCTCCATGGAGAGCTAAACCCCTAGTGGGTACTTGGATGATTGTGAACCCTAGGATGTATTCGTTTCATTGAACTTCTTTATTATGCTTTCAATAAATTGATGTTTATTATGAGTTCCAACCTTGAATGCTTGATTGTATGAACATTTCCCCTAGAGTGACACTAGGGTTGAGAGTTCTTGTTGGTAACCTTGTGAGTTAGTGACACACCACGAGTGTTAGACAAAGCTAGGTTGGAGAGGTTTGAGAGGGTGAGTCAAGAAGTACAAGAGCGTCCTCTTTCCCCTCCGGTGTGATAGATTCTACCTCCGTTCCTTGAGTTCTTTGCGGCCATAATAGAGTGAGTGGTCTAAGGGATGAACCTCCGCTGGGGCCTAGTTGCGCGTGTAATGGAGTGAAGCGTTGAGAGGATCTTAGTATCTAGGCTTAATTGTGGCTAGGGACCTTCCGCCTAGACCAAAGGGTTAGGTCTATATTTAGGAAGAGATTTATCACTTGGAATCCCTAGAGTTCATTGCAACTCTATGCGAGTGCGAGGTGTTGAGATTGTTCGATTTCTCCTCCGGGAAATGTATAGAGTTAGGCATAGTTAACCTTAGATTTGGGACTATGTATGTAAGGATTTCCACAACTCACCATTGCATTGATTAGGAAGCATAATAGAGAGTTCTTGCACTTGAAGAGATTATCCTAGGTGAAGCATTATCCGAGTACCCCATCTTTATCGATTGCCTTACCCTCTTATTACTTTTGCTCTTTCACTTGTTGATTTTATTGTTGAGAATTGAATCAATTTTACACCTATCATAATTGATCTTCCACATAGCTAAGAATCAAATTAAGTATTTTCACTCCCTACTCCCTGTGGATTCGACCACGCTCACCCGGGATTATTACTTCGACAAGCCCGTGCACTTGCGGGATATAAGTAAGGGGAACTTGTCAAAGACACATGGTCATGTGAGTGCCTCATTGAGTACCTATGTGAGTATCCCCACGTTCATGTAGAATTTCCACAGGGGGCGCGTGGAATACTTAGCCAAATTTCTCGGGTGGACAGAGAAGCCACAGGTGCATGTGGGTGCCCCTATGGGTCGAGCACACGGGCATGGGGAATTTCCATACTCCCATGTGGATGCATTCAGAGATGAGTTGTGCTATCCCGAAAGCACATAGGGCCATGTGAATGCCCTTACGAAGCTCACCTATGGAGTCACGTAGGCGTAGGTAATTTCCACACGCCTGTGTGGATGCACAGAATGCCAAGAAGCGCGGCTTTTCTTTAAAACCTATTCACATTTCTTTATCTATTCAATCCCAAACTCTTAGAAAATGCATCCTTTCACTCTCCCAACTTCTCATCGTCGATTTAGAGGGATTTCGTTCGATTTTTCTAGCTGTTTTTAAGGTTTTCATTCTCATTTCATTGGTAAAACCTCATTCCTTCTTTCTTTGCCAAATCATGATTTGTTTGGTTAAATCTTGTGCTTGCGGTTTTATTTACAGTTTTCCCATCCCATGGATCCATACGGACATGTGGAATTTCCACACGGGTGTGTGGATTTCTGCAGTATTGAATTTTTGTAGATTTGATTAATTTCTTTTTAATTCTGGCAGACATGGCCCCCTATACAAGGAAACAATCCGGCAAGCGTCCACGTGAGCACTCCCCTGAGCCAGAGCATATAGAGTTCACCATTCATGAGCACCAAGCTTGGTTTGCGAGATTGTTGAAGCTCAAGTTCTTTCAGACACGATTCGTGGATGTGAGTGCACTTAGGGAGGTTCAGTTAGCAGATGACATGGTCGATGAGATCGAGGAATTATCGTCTGTTGGCAGTTGGAGGTGCTTATTGTCGATCAGAGATCCTGATATTCACATGTTTATGCTTGAGGTATTAGTGTCATTAGTGTTCGACCGATTATACAACAGCTTTAACACTATAGATACTATCAAGTTCCGTGGGTTTGGTCAGTACCACAGCATGAGCGTCATGTAGTTCTCAGTCCGACTAGGCTTATACGACGAGGCTTACATTGACACTGAGGAGTATGAGCAGTTGCCGACTGGGTATTCGTGTAGTCGGAGTCCTCAGCGTGCATATAGAGCTTTATATGGGTAAGGACAGTATGAGTCACGGGTGTCTAAGGCCATGTGCCTTTCTCAACCTACATACTATTATCTTCATGCCGTTTTGAGCAAGTTGGTGAATGGTCACGGCGATAACACTTGTGTACTCAATCGCCAGGAGCTGCTGTATTTGCATTCGATGGTACAGATTATGCCATTCTATCTTGGGCATATTGTAGCAGAGTATCTGAGGTACCAGGGACAGTACAGCAGGATCGGAGTTATCTTCTCATGGCCATAGATCACTGGACTCATCGTTGGGAAAGGTTTGCCCGACAGGATCGGGAGGTCCAAGAATACGATCATACCTGCTCCCCTGTGCATAGAGATGATCCGAATGATGGGGATGGTGCGCAAGTAGAGGCCAGGAGTGTATGTACAGGTTACACCTGTTCTATAGATAGCCGAGGAAGGAGGTGACGCTGCCGATGGGTCTCAGCTTATTCCCGAGCCACAGGAGGAGCATATGAAGACACAGACAATACCCACAGCACAGGAGCCATCAACAGTCTGGATTTTCAATGCTGTGGGGGTGTTGTAGGCAGACTTGGCTAAGGTTCGCGTGACATAGGTTGTGAACCATACAGAGGTTATGACGCGTCTCGACATCCTACAGCAAATCCTAGAGCGAGACGCGGCCTCACCTTTTGTGATGAGACTGCACACCCCTCAGGAATCACCAGCACCACCATCACAACCAGCAGTAGCACCAGCATCTTCACTTGCACCACCTACTTCTTCAGCAGTAGCATAGAGACCGTAGATGACACCGACGCTTGCGGCGTCTTTACTTTAGTTCTTTTATGTTTTCCGTATGTCATTCCTACATTATATTTTGCACTTGTATTACTTAGAAAGGATCTTCTTTGTAAGTTTATCTTTTATTTCCATTTGTCTCGAGTTGTATTTTATTGCTTTATCTTTATATACTCGTGTTTATTTTTGTTTTCATTGAGCTTCACTAAAAGCCCTTGTATATACATACAGATGGTTAACAACAGCCTTTGTGTGTGTACCGCAAGTGCAAGGGTTTGTAGAAGTAATAATACCCTAGTGAGTGGGTAGTCGTATCCATAGGGAATAGTTGTCAGAAACACAAGGATTGTTATTTAACTAAAGTGAAGATGGATTGATAATAGTGTAAACAATATCAATATGAAAAGAAAAAACAGAACAAGAAAGAGATGCTATTAAAAATGAGAGGAAAGGCAATCGATTGAAAGTGGGGCACCCGGACATTGCTCCCCATAGAACTATTGCTCCAAGTGCAATACCAACTATTATGTCTCCTAAATGATACTTAATGAGTCATGGAAATCCTAAAATACAGGGTCCCAAGTCTGAGCTCAACTGTGACTAACCTACACTATGCCATGTTGGAGAAATCACTCAATCACAACACCTCATACTATGCAAAGTTGCTTAAAGCTCTAGGGACTCTAAGTAATAAACAGTATTCCTTAACATATATCTAATCCTTTGGTCCAGGCGAAAGACTCCTAGTCACAATTAAGCCCCAGATACTAAGGATTACTTTAATGGTTCACTCTGTTGCTTTCGCAACTAAACCCTAGCGGAGTACTTCTCTTAGTACTTCACTCTATTGTGACCTCAAAGAACTCTTGGAATGTGGAAGTAGGATAAATCACACCAGAGGGGAAAGGGGATGTTCCGCTACCTCTTGACTCACCCTCTCAACCCACTTCAATCTTGCCTTGTCTAACCCTCATGGTGTGTCAGTCACTCACAAGGATTACCAATGTAGGCTCTTGACCCTAGTGTTACTCTAAGGGAAAATTAACTCAACAAGCATATAAGATTGGAACTCAATTGAAACATCAATTAAAGAAAGCATAATAAAAGGTCAAAGAAACAACATCACCCTAGGGTTAACAAGTCTAAGTACACACTAGGGTTTTAGCTCTCCACCTCGCCAAATCGATACCGATGAAACCCATAGAACCACTCTAGAATTCTTATCAAAGCCTCTCTAAACCCAAATTGCAAGCATCTCGAAAGATGTAGAAAACATGAGAAAAGATAGGGAAAAGAGCTTTAAGAATTTGCAGGATTCGATTTTC